>NW_007727638.1:15694-21590 GCF_000696425.1 Galeopterus variegatus
GTTTTTTTTTCCTCCCCCCCCCCCCCCTCTCCCCCCCCCCCCACAAGAATGTCCTTTCCGTTTGCTTGTTGTAACAACTTCAAAAAAAAAAAAGAAAAAAAGTGTAGTTTTTATTTCTTCCCCCCCCCCCCCGGTTTTTTTTTTGTGTGTATGTGGGTGAATTAATTTGTTTATTTTTTAGCTCCCACCGATGAGTGAGAACATGTGGTATTTCTTTTTCTCTGCCTGACTCGTTTCACTCCATATTAGTTAATACAGTTTTAACGAGAACTTTCTAATCCCAAGCTGTCATATCACATCCATTAGCTATAGCTTCTATTATGCCCTTTGTAAAGGAACTTTGTAGGCCATTTTCTGTTACACTTTTTCAAAATTCGTTAAGTACAGCCAAAGGAGGGCTTTTGTATTGAGGCCCTTGATTTCCTCCTCTGACAACAGGAAAAGCAAGTAATATTTCCCCTTCCAATTGTCGGCCCTCATGGAAACATTTCTTCATGAGAGGCCACACCGCGCTCAGCCAGTGAGCGCTGTGAGCACATTGGTCATCCCTATATAGGATCTGAACCCGCTGCGCTCCCACCGCCGCACCCTCCCGAGTGCACCACAGGCTCAGCCCACAAGGTGAGAAGCTTTAACAGGACCAAGAGAATTCCTCAACTATCTGCCTATCCATTCCCAATCCTCCAGATCAAGACTTCCTTCTCAGGGCCGGCCCGTGGCTCACTCGGGAGAGTGTGGTGCTGATAACACCAAGGCCATGGGTTCAGATCCCTACATAGGGATGGCTGGTTTGTTCACTTTGGAGAGCATGGTGCTGACAACACCAAGTCAAGGGTTAAGATCCCCTTACTGGTCATCTTTAAAAAAAAATCAAAGACTTCCTTCTCACAGATACCAAGGACATTGTTGTCTAATAATTACTAAATAATTCCACAAGCTGGCTTTCAATCACTTTATATCCAGCTGCTTTTAACAGGCATTGAAGCTGTAACTTATGTTGAATTTCTTCTTTATTATTATTATTTTTTTAAAGATGACCGGTAAGGGGATCTTAACTCTTGACTTGGTGTTGTCAGCATCACACACACCCAGTGAGATAACCGGCCATCCCTATATGGGATCCGAACCCGTGGCCTTGGTGTTATCAGCACCGCACTCTCCCGAGTGAGCCACGGGCCGGCCCCTGAATTTCTTCTTTAGACAAAGAGTTACCATAGCCATAAAGAGAAATCGGAAATTGAAAGAAACAAAACCTCTGGGTGAAAAGACCTAAATTAGACCTTGCCATAGGTGTTCTGGGCTATCCCACAGTTGCCTATTTTCCCCTACTGGAATGCATATTGGATGTCCTTTTCCTTTACCAGGCTTTGGAAGGTCAGTCTCTGATCCGTGGAATAGAAGTTTTCCTCACATGGGTCACCACTTGTCACTTCTCACTGTGTGATGGAGATGCAAAGATTACTCAAAACCCAAATATTAAGAGCAATGAGAATCCCAAAGGGACTGCACTGAGAAAACTCCCTCAAGAAGGGAGAAACAAGGAACAGCCCCAAGTTGGTATTTGTTTCAGCTTTTACTGTAAAGACAAGGAAATACAAGAGAAAAAAACAACTTAATCAATCATTTATCAAAGTAACAAAAAGAAATTGACTATGGGGCAATTTCTGGAAAACATCTTGAGAAACAGTGGAAAGGGAGTGAAGCTGGATAAGAAATGACCTTACTGTTCTTATCTAATCTGGCAGAAACTATTTGCTGTTTCCAGCAAGTGCTGTTTACAGCATTTAGGTTCTACGTAAGTGCATTTAGGACTTTTGCCCTTGGTGCACTCCCTGTTCTTTGTCAAGCATATGTGCTCCCACAAACTTCTCCAAATATCTTTTAAATGCCCAGCTGTCTATTTTAACTTTACTTTTGCTGCAAAACTTACAGAAAGCATTCCAGCCTGATAGCCAGGCCCCAAATACACAGGTTACTTATGTAAATTCTGACCATCAGAAAATAAATCTAACAGAGACTTTGGGAATGCACACCCAGGCTTGTTTTACTCTACCTTACAACTCCTCCTACTTCCTGTAATCAAACATCATCAGCTTCAGATCTTCCCATATTTTGGGCCCCAACCACAAAAAAATTTACTCGTCTGTCCTACACTTGGGGGAAAAACTTAAAAATTATCTTAGATCTCTTATAATAAACAAACATGTCCCCAAACTCCTTCTTTAAGAAAACCTATATTGTTTCTCAGTTCCTTGAAAAATGTAAATCTTACCGTGTCTTTATAACTTAAAGATCTGAAGAATTAACTATAACAATCCCTATATCTGCCCATCTGAGACAAAAAAAAAAAAAAAAAAAAAATCTGAATGTTTAACTTTTTAGGTGCTTTACTTCAATAATGTTTGACACTTGCCAAATACATATATGTTACAAAAATTTCCAACAAAAAAAACCTTTATGACTACTTAATGACTAGCTTTGTTTAGTGTCTCATGAAGTTTTCATAAATAATTCAAACATAATTGTTAAACAAAGGAAACTTACATGAATATAAGTGGGATAAAAATTTATAAATGAACTTTTCAATAATGATTATGTTTTATAAAATATGTCTACTTAAAAATAGTTTCCAAAATATTTTGGTAACTTAAAACCTTAAAGTTATACTAAGTTAAATGAATATTCATTGAATATCTAGGTCATTTTCTTTCTTTCTTTTTTTTTTTTTTAAAAGATGACCGGAAAGGGGATCTCAACCCTTGGCTTGGTGTTGTCAGCACCACGCTCAGCCATTGAGCTAACCGGCCATCCCTATATAGGATCTGAACTCATGGCCTTAGGTGTTATCAGCACCACACTCTACCCAGTGAGCCACAGGCCGGCCCTCTAGGTCATTTTCAAGTAAGATATGATACTGAAACATTTGTTGCTGAACATAAATTTAAGCTTACCTATTTTTGGCTTCTTATTACAGAGGAACAAAAGATATTTGGGTCTGTTAATAAATAGGCCTTGTGGCACATTAAAATATCATACTATGAGGAAGCATATATTTCCAGAAATTATCAGATGGTGTTAATTTGCAAAATGATGGTATATGACAGTTCATAATTGCTTACTTCCTATTTTTTAGTTTTCACCAGAAATCAAGGTTATTAAGAGGCAAGAATTCCAAATTAATATATGTAATTAAAACTATTAGAGATAATAAGGGAAAATACTTTGTATGCAAAGTATACAAGGAAAATAAAATATACTTTTGGTAAGGAAAGCTGTGAGAGATGAAAGATGTATTTTTGCTAAGGAAAGAGTAATTTTACTTTAGTTTTTAGGTTATTCAAAGGTTGTTTCAGAATCAATGAATAAAAGATAAAAACTAGATGGATATAAAAAGTTGGAAAAATAGAAAACAAAAGAGAGGGTCTTATATAGTCAAGCTGAGTAAATTGAATAAGTTCATTATAAGGGTTTTTTAATGAGTCTTAATATTAGGAGTAAATAAACCACATTTCTTATCAATTACCCAGTCTTAGGTGTTCTGTTACAGCAGCACAAAATGGACTGAGACAGAAAATTGGTACCGAGGAGTGTGATGTTGCTATACAGACACCTGAAAATGTAGAAGTGGCTTTGGAACTGGGTACTGGATAGAGGTTGGAAGAACTTAGAGCAGCAGGCTAGAAAGAGACTGTATTTGCAGTGAACAGAGTATTAAGGGAGATTCTGATGTGAGAAAAGAAGGTAAGGGGGAACTTCTTAGAGATTAAGTGGTGGTGATCAGAATATTTCTAGAAATATGGACATTAAAGGCCATTCTGAGGAGACCCCAGATGGAAATGAGGAACTTATTGGAAATGTCACCTTTGTTACACTGTATCAAAGAAGTAGACTGCATAGTGTCCATACCCTAGGGCTTTATGGAAGGTGGAACTTAAATGTGAAGAACTGGGATATTCTGGTAGAAGAAATTTTAAGCAAAATGTTGAAGGTGGTGTATGGCTGCTCTTAATTGCATACAGTAAAATTAGGGAAGAGAAGAATAACCTAAAGATGAAATTTATAATTGAAAGCGAAGCAGAGCATACAGATTTGGAAAATTCTCAGCCTGGTCATGTGGTAGAGAATCAAAGAGCATTTTCAGGAGAGGAATCCAAGTGTGCTGCTGAGCAACCAGTTGCTAAGGAGATTAAATGGCTCCGAAGGCATTTCAAAATCTCCCAGTCTGTCCCTTCTATCACAGGGCCAGAGGCCTAGGAGGACTGAATTGTTCCAGGGGACAGACTTGGGGTGCTGCTTCCCTGAACCAACTAGAAATGCTGCTTCTTGCATCCCAGTGGCCCTAAGTGATGTCTGTGCTGCCACTTGGGAGAACGCAAGTGGTAAGTCTGGGTGGCATCCACATGGTGTTCCGTCTGTAGGCTTGCAGAATGCAAGAGCTGTGGAGGCACAGCAGCCTCCACCCAGATTTCAGAGGATGTATGGAAGGGCTTGGGGGCCCAGACAGAGACATGCTGCAGGAGCGGACCCACTGCAGAGGTTGTCTACTAGATCAATGCAGAACAGAAATGTGGGGTCAAAGTACCCCCCTTGTGAAGTCATCACCAGAGCAGTGTGTAGTAGAGCCATGGGAGCAGAGAGGCTGTCAGGACCCCAGAACTGTAGAGCTAGGAGTGTGCAGCGCCTGCCTACAAGAGCCACAGGCACCTGACTCCAATCCAGGAAAGCAGTTCCATGGGCTGGCTGTGCCCAGTAAAGCCATGGGGACAGGGCTGCCTGAGGATTTGGGGGCCCAAACCTCTCACTGTACCCAGGAAGCCATACATGAAATGAAAAGTTGTCTGGAGCTTTAAGACTTAATGTCTAATATGTACAGATAAATGTTAAAAAAAATATTTAATGTCTGCCCTTCTAGGTTTTGGATTTGCTTGGGGGCTGTCAGTCCTTTCCTCTGGCCTACCCCTCCCTCTTGGAATGAGAATGTCTACCCAATGTCTGTTCTACCATTGCATCTTGGAAATAGATAACTTGTTTTTTTATTTTACAGTCTAACCAGCTTTAAGGCGCTTGCCTTGAGTCTCAGATGAGACTCTGGACTTGGTGCTGAAACAAGCTAAGGCTATTCAGACTATTGGAATGGAATGACTATATTTTGCATGTGAGAAAGACATGAGTTTTGGGGCTGGGAAAAATGCTACAGTTTGGATATGATAGACCCTCCAAACTCATGTTGAAATTTGATCCACAATGTTGCAGTTTTGGGAGATGTGGCCTGCTGGAAGGTGTTTGGGTCATGGGGGTGGATCCCTCACGAATAGATTAATATCTCCCCTGGGGGTCAGGAGTGAGTGAGTTCTCCCTCTGTGTGTTCCCAGGAGAGCAGGTGGTTAAAAAGAACCTGGCACCTCCCTCCCTCCCTGTTTTTCTTCCTCTCTCACCATATGATCTCCTTGCACACGCTAGCTAAGCTGACGGCTGCCCTGCTGCTTTCCACAAGTACAAGCAGCCTGAGGCCTGCACCAGATGCAGCTGTCCCAGAATCCTTAGCCAAATAAACCTTTTTTCTTTGTAAACACCAAGACTTTGACTAGAATGTCATATTTTCAGATAAAACTAAACTTACTTTACAAATTCATCTTATTTTGATTATCTTTGGTAAAAATGGGGATGATTGTAGAAAGAAAAAAAATCTATATTTCTTTTTTTAAAAGATGACCGGGGGCCGGCCCGGTGGCGCACTGGATAAGTGCGCCGCTTGGGAAGCACGGCAGCGCTCCCGCCCGAGGGTTCGGATCCCACATACAGACCGGTTCCCGCTCACTGGCTGAGCGAGGCACGGGAGCGACCCCGAGGGTTGCGATCCCATTGCTGGTCCCCGGTCCGGTACGGGGGCAACACT
>NW_007727638.1:21987-24239 GCF_000696425.1 Galeopterus variegatus
GGAAAAAAAAAAAAAAAAAAAAAAAAAAAAAAAAAAAAGTCTCTAAGACTCTTGGAAGGCGGAATTAACGCCCCTCTTTCTGCTAAAGCTTCTCAGCCCCTTCTTTTCTGGGACATATCACGTGATCCACATTACGTGATCGTGCAAGAGCCGGGGGTTACCCAGGGACTTAAAATTCTCACCATCCCGGGATACTAACATCAGCACCTTTAAAAGGTTGCTGAGTAGCCCTTACACGTTTTTGTATGAGCTTAAGCCTGCAAAGCCCATTATGGCTACCAGCCATGTAACTCCCGACACTGATGTAAAAAGCTCCGTAGTGACACTGCATTTTAAGGTGAACATATGCGGCTCAAGCGGTATAAGCTACCGTAGTGTGCCCCCTCCCCTAAACGGGGCTCCTTCCTTGTACCGAGGTCGCCCCTCCGCAGCTCCCCAGCACGCGCCACCCTGCAGGCTCAGCCCTGGCTCATCCAGCCACGCTGCATGAGACATTCCGCGGCTGCACGGCCACCCCGGGGTCACCACTTCCCGCCCAAAGTGAGGACCAATCATAAGGATCACTTCGCCCGACAAAGAAGATGGCCAATCGCAATTGGAATTTGGGTCTGGGGCCCGCCCCGACGTGGTCGGATCCAATGGCAGTCGCGAAGATGGCGGGCCAATCAGGAAGCAGCTCGCAGCGTGGCGGGCCGGCAGTTGGGCTCGTGGCATCCGACTGAGCAGACTTGGGAACGCAGCGTGCGGCCCGGCAGCGACCATCATGGTAAGTCGGGCGCAGGCGGGGCTGGGGCGACCTCGGAGGGGCAGCAGGGACATGGGGGCCCGGAGCAGGCGCGGCGTGGGTTCGCCCTGCTTGCCCTTGCTGGAGTGCGCGGTCAAGGGATGGGTGTCGGGCACACGCGGCAGGTGCCGGCTGCTTTCCGCTCTCGCCCCGGCCTGCCTGGCAGCAACGAGGAGCCCTTCCCGAACATTCCTTAGCGAAGGAACGCCAAGTGTTGCACTTACGCTCTCTCCGGTTTTCTCTACGATGCTGTGAGCTCCTTGCGAAGGCAGTTACAAAAATAGGCGATATTTACAGGGTCATGACATAATGATACACCGAATTGAAACGATATATGCTGGAAAATCTTGCATTCTCTATTAGGTAGTTTTTTGCTTGTTTGTACCCCCACCCCCCTTTAAAAGCAAAACCAAGCAAACGGCAATAGTATGTTTAACTCCCTCCCATCCCCTTGCACCAGAGGTTGCTCGCAATAGGTACTCTTGCACTTTGTTTTTGCATTGTACAAAAAAAAGTCCGGCAGCTTCCTGCATATCAGCATATGAAGATTTGCATTGTTTACCGCTGCATAGTATTCCAGTGTGTGGCTGTACTGTGGGTTATTTGACCTCTCCTGTATCGTTTGAATACTTGGATGGCTTCCAGTCTTTTTGCACATAAAGAGCTGCAAGGAGAGCATGTGCCATTTCTTATGAGTGTAGGTGTACAGTGGGATGCAGAAGTGGATGGCTGTGATTTTGTAGATATTGTCAGATTCCTTTCTGTAAGCAATAAACGAGAATTCCTGTTCTCCCACAGAACGGTGGGCTCCAGCATTTAATTTGTACACTTTCATGTCCTCAGCCCACAGTTCATACTAGGTAATTATTGAATTAATATATTAATAGTTTATATACCAATGGAACTCAACCAGCACCTCTATCATTGTGCACATCTAAAACAAGTGGTGCACAAGAGACGGTCAGAAATACCCATGAGAGAGGCCAGAAATACCCCTTGTCAGGATTTTATGTCTCCAGTTAACTGAGGCTGATGGCCATTCATTTCAGCCTCAATTTCCTCTTCAAACTAAAGTGTACAAAGTTTGGTAACTTCCAAACTTTATAAAAAAGTATATAAGTGTATAATAACTCTAACTAACCTCTGCATTCTCCTTTGGTAAAAGTTGGTTTTGAGGTTTCTTTTATTGATGGAATCAATGCTTTTTAATTTTTTATTATTTTATTTTATTTTATTTTTGTCTTTTTCGTGACCGGTAAGGGGATTGCAACCCTTGGTGTGGTGTCGCCCACACCGCGCTCAGCCAGTGAGCGCACCGGCCATCCCTATATGGGATCCAAACCCGCGGCGGGAGCATCGCTGAGCTCCCAGCGCCGCACTCTCCCGAGTGCGCCATGGGCTCGGCCCTATTTTTTTTTTGTCTTTTTTCGTGACCGGCAACGGATCGCAACCCTCAGTGTCGCGCCCG
>NW_007727638.1:24810-26363 GCF_000696425.1 Galeopterus variegatus
TTTATTTTATTTTATTTTATTTTTGTCTTTTTCGTGACCGGTAAGGGGATTGCAACCCTTGGTGTGGTGTCGCCCACACCTCGCTCAGCCAGTGAGCGGCGGGTCTGTATGTGGGATCCGAACCCTCGGCGGGAGCGCTTCCCAAGCGGCGCACTGTAGCAGTGCGCCACCGGGCCAGCCCGCTATTTTTTTATTTTTAAAGAGGTAATCATTCCAGTGTAAAGGGAAGATGTCTTCTATTACCTGAGAGTGAAAAGGAAGCTTCAGGATTAGAAGAAACTTGTGCATTTCACTATTTTTAGGTGCTGTTATATTTAGCAAAGTTTTTGTTTTAAAAAAGAAAAATACTATGATTATCTAATACTTCCAAAAGAGCGATTCACCCATTGTCTGTTGTTATGACAATGTTCTTCTCAAGTTGAAATGTTTAAGTATGATTTCAAAAGTTCATAAGACTTAATTGAATCAACTTAATTAGGAAATAATTTTTCTGATGGGGGGAGGTAGTGAGGATTTGGTGTGAATATTACCTCTTAACACTGGTCTTCTCTGAGAAAATGTTGGTCCATTCCAGGTACCTTTTCTTTGTGTTAGAAGGGTTTGTGTCTCAAGATGAATTTAATGGAAATCCCAGCAGCAGGAATTGTTTAAAACCCTACTCTATGCATCCCAGAGCCACATCAGAGTTGATTACCTTCTGGAGAGTTTGTTCCTGAGGGCAGCCTCTGCTGAAAACTAAGGGTAATTTTTCTCTGGTGCAGTACTCCAGTTTGGTTGCAGTCAGAATTCGACTGTCATCTATGACTTAGCCACTTGTCTTAAGCTTACTAAGGACAAGGCCAGATACAGAATTTCTAGGTTTCCAGAATATTGCACTTAAGAGCTAGGAGTTTACAGTGGTGGATTAGGAAATTAGAAATAATTTGAAGTAGTTTGATGTTTCTGAATGATGGCGTGATCATAATTATCTCATGGAAAAATAATAACCTTGCTTAAAATAGTCTGGATCATGATATGACCATTTTGGCTGCCTATTTTATTTTTATTCTGGTTATCTCTTCTGAGTGAGCCTTGGTAGCATATTCAAGGCATTTGTCCATTTCATCTCTTGTTGAATTTATTAGCACAGAGTATCCTTTTAGTATCTACTATCAATAATGATATCCTCTTTTCTCATTCCTGATGTTAGCAGTTTGTGTCTTCTCTTTTTCTGGATCAGTTTGGCTAGGAGTTTATCAATTTCATTGTTCTGCTCAAAGAACCAGCTTTTGGTTTCACTGGCTTGCCTTAAATTTTTTTTTTTTCTGTTTTCTCTTTAGTGTATTCCTGCTCGTTTTTTTTTTTTTCCTGCCTAATTTGGAAATTTTCTCTTTTTCTAGTTTTTTTTTTTTTTTTAATCCTATATAAAGATGACTGGTAAGGGGATCTCAACCCTTGGCTGGTGTTGTCAGCACCACGCTCAACCAGTGAGCCAACCGGCCATCCCTATATAGGATCTGAACCCTTGGCCTTGGTGTTGTCAGCACCGCACTCTCCCGAGTGAGCCACAGGCC
>NW_007727638.1:27791-29294 GCF_000696425.1 Galeopterus variegatus
AAAAAAAAAAAAAAAAAAAAAAAAAAAAAAAAAAAAACTATACTGTTAATATAGCCACTCTAGGTTTCCTTTGATTTAGCATCAACATGGTATATCTTTTTCCATTCTTTTCAAGCTGTCTCTGGGTTTGTTATAGTTAGCATACAGTTTGGTCTTGCTTTTTATCTAACTGAATCTGTCTTTTTTTTTTTTTTTGTGACTGGTAAGGGGATTGCAACCCTTGGCTTGGTGACGCCCGCACCGCGCTCAGCCAGTGAGCGCACCGGCCATTCCTATATAGGATTCGAACCCGCGGCGGGAGCGTCATTGTGCTCCCAGCGCTGCACTCTCCCGAGTGTGCCACGGGGTCAGCCCCTAACTGAATCTGTCTTTTAATTAGGTATTTACATTTAATTTGACACTTAATGTAATTATTGGTATAGTTGGATTTAAATCTACCAGGTTACTATTTGTTTTACATTTATTCCATCTGTTTATTCCCTTGCCCCTCTTTTATCTGCCCTCTTTGTTTTTGGGTAAATTTGTTGTTTTTATGATCCTATTTTTATTTCTATCTGTATATGATATCTATTTTTATCTTCTTGGCTACACTACTTCATTTTGTGTGTGTGTGGTTGCTTTGGGGATTATAGCATACATCTTCAATTTATCACAGTCTGCCTTGAAGTGATATTATACAGCTTCACAGTGATATTCTTCCATTTCCCGCTTCTTGGCCTTTGTGCTATTATTTGTCATATTTTATTTCTATATGAGGTTTAAACTCCATAAGAAAAATTATTTTTGTTTTAAACATTCAATTATATTTTTAAAATATGGTAAAAGCCTTTTATATTTGCCCGCATATTTAGCATTTTTGATGTTTTTTTTTCTTTTGTGTAGTTCCAGTTTTCCACTTAGTATTGTTTTCCTTCTGCCTAACAGAATTCCTTTAACACTTGTATTAGTGATCTGCTAATATTAATTCTCTCAGCTTTGAGTGTCTGAAAAAGTATTTTGCATTTTATTTTTACAGTTTTATTGAGATATAATTGACATAAAAATACAGTACTCATTTAAAGTGTATAACATAGGGGCTGGCCAATTAGCTCAATTGGTTAGAGCATGGTGCTGATAACACCAAGGTCCAGGGTTCAATCCCTGTACTATCCAGCCACCAAAAAAAATTTTTTTTAATTTAAAAAGAGTGTATAATTTGACAAGGTTTAACATATATTAACATATTCATGTTCTTAACCCATGAAACCATCATGACAATCAATAATGAACATATCCATCACTCCCCAAAGTTTCCCGTGCCCCTGTGCAAACCCTCCCTCCTTCTCCCAGACCTGCAACCCCTAATCTGCCTTCCTGTATTTTTTTTTTTTTTTTTGTCTTTTTCCGTGTCCGGCAACGGATCGCAACCCTCAATGTTGCCCCCGTACTGGACCGGGACCGGCAACGGGATTGCAACCCTCGGTGTTGCTCCCGCGCCTCGCTCAGCCAGTGAGCGGGAACCGG
>NW_007727638.1:30294-37140 GCF_000696425.1 Galeopterus variegatus
GCCTGCGCCGCGCTCAGCCAGTGAGCGGGAACCGGTCACCACATGGGATCCGAACCCTCGGTGGGAGTGCCGCCACACTCCCAAGTGGCGCACTCTCTGGTGCGCCACCGGGCCGGCCAGCACCACTATCTATTTTGGGAACTTTTTCGTTATCATCAAGTCTTTTCTTTTTCAGTGTGTAATCTGTTAATATCATCCATTATAGTTTTCATTTCAGACATTGTATTTAAAAAAAATCTTTGATAAATTTTTGTTTAAATTTATTTATTATTATTTTTTACATTCTAAGATGTTGCGGAGCCAGTGGTATTAGGCCTTTACTGGTTAATATCACAACTTTGTCTCTGATCTGTGGGTGTTCTGTGTCTTCTTTCAGTTCTGTGTTGGATTGTTTGCTGTTGCCACCACTTAAACTCTGCAAACGAATTTGGAAACACTGGAACAAATTTGTTGTCTTTTTGTTACTTCTAAAATGGGGGAACTTCCTGTGGGGACCAGCACTTGAGCTGTGTGGTTGAGCTAAATTGCTATTTTGCTGCTGATTCTCTGGGGAAGGCTTTTTTGTGCAGCTCAGGTTTTAATTGTTGACCTTGCAAGCACTTCCCGGTCTCGTGAGGTTTGGTACACCTGGGCTGTGTGGAAACTCTGGTCTGGGCCCAAGTCTTTCCAGAAAACTGCACTCCCTGCAGTTCTATATTCCTGACCAGTCTCTGCCGAGTGGTCCTGAACTGAGTAGGGGTCAGATCATCTGTCCTTGCTGTGCCCCAGTGTTCCCCCAGTGGGCCCGTTTCCCCCACCGCCTGTGCTCCAAACACTTCCCATGGGACAGGCCATGCACTGGTTCCTTGCAATGACTCATCAGCCTCTTTGTGGCTCCTTTTTTCAGTTGTCTATGGCCCCTTGCTCCTATGTGGGTCCACAGGAACCCTGTCAGTGGTCTTGCTGGCCTGGGGACCACCACGGCCGTCCTCTCCCCTGCCAAGGAGCTTCACACAAAGGGCACACCTGTGGTTTTTGTCAGCTCTTGCTCCGTGTGCTCATCAGGGCCAGCCTTAAAATGGCTGGGGCTTCATCCCTTGTTTCTCTCATCACAGCTTCTCCTGCCTTCATGAACTCCATAGGTTTCTCCTCCTCTTCCCCTGAGCTCTACTGGCCCCAGCTTGGCAGTCTTTGCCTTTTAATAGATGTAAATTGGTTGATTGTAGGAGAGAGTGATGCTGGGGACCGTCCATCCCACCATCTTTATTCTCCCAGCAAAATTTTTGATGTTGTATTTTTTCAGTTACCAGCAGTTCCATTATATTAAATGTGTCTCTTTTTATTATGCTCATTATTTCCTCCACCTTCCTTAACATGCAGGTATATGTTTATCTTATTGTCTTTGTCTAATAATTCTATCATGTATGTCATTTCTGGGTCTGTTTTTAGTGACTGCTTTTTCTCTTCATTATGTCGTATGTCGTATTTTCTGGCTTTAAAAACAAAAACAAATACCTGGTAAGTTTAGATTGGATGCCAGACATGAATTTTACATTATTGGGTGCTAGTTTTTTTTAGTATTTCTTTAAATATTTTGAGGCTGTTTTTCTGGGATGCAATTAATATGCCAGGAAACAGTTTGGCCAGTTTGAGGCTTCCTTTTTAAGCTTTCTTATGTGGGTTTAGGCCTTTAGTTTAGGCTGCATTTGGTCCCTCTACTGAGGACTCCATTCAGTGCTTTGTGAGTCAGGATGTCTTTCTCCCATGGCTGGTGGGAAGACCAGCTGTTCCCACCCTTGTGTGAACTCCAGGGATTGTTCTAGCTGACTCTTCCCTGGCTTCAGGAGTTCACTTTGGCAGCACATATACTAAAATAGGAGTTCCTTCGCAAACTGCTGAGCAGTACTCAGCTGTAGACTCAAGTGCTCTCTGCTGATTTCCACAGAGCTCTTTTGTGCAGCTCTGTCTTGTCCAGTACTCTGCTCCATGGTTTCTAGCTGCCTTGGCCTCCCTGAACACTGAATTCTCTCCGTTCTTTCTCTGAGACAGCCTGAGAGCTCCCCAGGCGGTCTTCTGGGATGATTATAGGGCTTGCTTGCTTTGCTTCCCTGCTCTAAGGAATCAGTGTCATGTGCCTCCTGTTGTTCAATGACTGAAAACTCTTATTTCATATATTTTGTCTGATATTCTAAGCTACTTCTTAAGACAGAATAGTTAAATCCGATTTTTGGGTAGAAGCAAATTTCTTGACTGCTTATTTTATATTAATTTTAAACACTATTGATTCAATGCTTGGAAGATAAATTTGTAATGGCTGTATCCTATTCATAGTTTAAGTGTATCTATATCCATGTTGAATAAGCAGGTGTTCAGACATAAAATAAACATTGTAAGCTCATGGGATGTTATGTCTGAGAAAACCTTTAGAAACTAAAATGTTTTATAAATGTTATGACATAAGCTCTCACTGTCATTTTATATAATTTCAATTGCCTTGAAGTTGAATGGCTTTCTTGTTTATGTTCTGGTTCCCAGCGTGAGTGTATCTCTATCCACGTGGGGCAGGCAGGTGTCCAGATTGGCAATGCCTGTTGGGAATTGTACTGCCTTGAACATGGAATTCAGCCTGATGGTCAAATGCCAAGTGACAAAACCATAGGCGGTGGGGATGACTCGTTCAACACGTTCTTCAGTGAGACTGGGGCTGGCAAGCACGTGCCCAGAGCAGTGTTTGTGGACCTGGAGCCCACTGTGGTCGGTAGGTGCTCGGGCACTGGATGGTGGCTTTCCTGGGAGGGAGGAAGAGCCTCACGTTGGCTCCTTTGAATCCCTTTGCAGAAAGGACAGGACATACAAGCGTATGCTCATGCCATTGTTGGTGACAACCTGAAAGGTTAATGATTGTGCGACTCAGGCTGCTAGTTTAGGAAAACCTGACCTACAGGGAAAAGCTGCTTTGCCAGCAGTAAGATGGGCTGTGCAGAGATTCATTGGTGGCATCGGTCAGGTGGCATCTGTAGGTCCCGCCTGCAGAGAGCACAGGTGTGGGTTCCCTCCTTGATGCTGTGTACACACTCATGCTGGTGCACGAGAGCCTTGCCCTGCATCTAAGACATAAAAAGGTAAGTATAGAACATTCATTTGGTTCCTCTAGACTTGGTGCCCAAGGTGTTTTCCAAGGAAAGCTGCAAAGAAAGCATCTGTCAGTGGCTCTCTAGGAGATGACGGAATGTCATCTGAAAGCATGTGAGACCCAGGCCATGTAGGGTACCCCAGTGACCTGGTACCTACCCAGTTTGTGAGGGATTTTAAAATTATACCCTTTGATGTAGCTCTGGGTAGGAAGAAATATATATCTGTAGAATTACCCGTGTTGGGTATGAGAGCTCGTTTCCCTTCACTGGGAACCAGTGGTGCTGGCATTTGTACCATGAGTTGAGTTTACCTTCCTAGAGCCATCATTTGCAATTGTGGTTTGTGTATCACACACAGACATTTATTTACATTGTTGACCTGTGAGGAACAGCATGTGCTCTGTAGAAATGAATAGTCCCAGACATGTCCATCTTGGTGAGTACAGTAGGCCTTAAAGACTCACAGCACACGTGGTGTCATTGCAGATGAAGTGCGCACAGGGACCTACAGGCAGCTCTTCCACCCGGAGCAGCTGATCACAGGGAAGGAAGATGCAGCCAATAATTATGCCAGAGGCCATTACACCATCGGGAAGGAGATCGTGGACCTGGTTCTGGACCGAATCCGCAAACTGGTAAGAAGATCTCCGAGACAGCTCCATGTGGACGTCATCCTGCAGGGAGGGTAGGCCTTGGATTGCGAAGGGGAGGTCGTTACATCAAAACTTAGACCAGAATCACGAGCATGACTGCAACAGTCCTGCTGTGAAGTGTGCCTTGCGGTACACCCACAGGCCTTCATTGTTTTGATTTCTTTGCCTCTAAGTGTAATGCGTGTTCATCATGGATGACTTGAACCTGTATCCACTTGCAGAGGCAAACAGAAGAGACCCTGGCTTGTTGGAGGCTGGTGGCGTGGCTTTGCGGGCTTGCGCTCACGTTGTCTGGTTTCTTTCAGGCGGATCTGTGCACGGGACTGCAGGGCTTCCTCATCTTCCACAGCTTTGGGGGTGGCACCGGCTCTGGGTTCGCGTCTCTGCTCATGGAGCGGCTCTCGGTGGACTACGGCAAGAAGTCCAAGCTGGAATTTGCCATTTACCCAGCCCCCCAGGTGTCCACGGCCGTGGTGGAGCCCTACAACTCCATCCTGACCACCCACACGACCCTGGAACATTCGGACTGTGCCTTATATTCTAAGCTACTTCTTAAGACAGAATAGTTAAATCCGATTTTTGGGTAGAAGCAAATTTCTTGACTGCTTATTTTATATTAATTTTAAACACTATTGATTCAATGCTTGGAAGATAAATTTGTAATGGCTGTATCCTATTCATAGTTTAAGTGTATCTATATCCATGTTGAATAAGCAGGTGTTCAGACATAAAATAAACATTGTAAGCTCATGGGATGTTATGTCTGAGAAAACCTTTAGAAACTAAAATGTTTTATAAATGTTATGACATAAGCTCTCACTGTCATTTTATATAATTTCAATTGCCTTGAAGTTGAATGGCTTTCTTGTTTATGTTCTGGTTCCCAGCGTGAGTGTATCTCTATCCACGTGGGGCAGGCAGGTGTCCAGATTGGCAATGCCTGTTGGGAATTGTACTGCCTTGAACATGGAATTCAGCCTGATGGTCAAATGCCAAGTGACAAAACCATAGGCGGTGGGGATGACTCGTTCAACACGTTCTTCAGTGAGACTGGGGCTGGCAAGCACGTGCCCAGAGCAGTGTTTGTGGACCTGGAGCCCACTGTGGTCGGTAGGTGCTCGGGCACTGGATGGTGGCTTTCCTGGGAGGGAGGAAGAGCCTCACGTTGGCTCCTTTGAATCCCTTTGCAGAAAGGACAGGACATACAAGCGTATGCTCATGCCATTGTTGGTGACAACCTGAAAGGTTAATGATTGTGCGACTCAGGCTGCTAGTTTAGGAAAACCTGACCTACAGGGAAAAGCTGCTTTGCCAGCAGTTGCCCCGGTCATCTCGGCTGAGAAGGCCTACCATGAGCAGCTGTCTGTGGCCGAGATCACCAATGCCTGCTTTGAGCCGGCTAACCAGATGGTCAAGTGCGACCCTCGCCATGGCAAGTACATGGCCTGCTGCATGTTGTACANTGATAATTTATTCAGTGATATCTTTTGGACTTCCTTTCTGAGTCATTATACTATATATATATCTGTGGTGAGCATATTTTTTTTAATAGGATGGGGTATTTTCTGAAGTACTTTTGTGTCCCTTTCTTGGTGGTAGGATTAGTGTGGGAAATGTAGGTGGAACTTTGAAATGTAATAATTTTATGGGCATTTTGGTGATTTATGTGGATAGTGTATAAATTTTAAATTGCAATATTACTATAAACTGACTGCCGTCACCAAATCCCACTTCATTTCATAGGTATGTAGAAATTAATTCCAATTTAAATGTCCTATGGAGTGTTTGATTTAAAGAGAAACTATCATGAATCTTTTTACAAAGAAAATGACAACATCTTTCTCTCTCTCTCTTGGTTAGCCCAGAAATTCTGGCCTGGGTTTGCCTCAAACAAATTTGTACCAACCTTCTATTGATCCACGATAAAAACCTGCTGCCACTTTTCAGCTTTTCCCATAGTTGATTAGTGAATCCTGTCAATTCCTTCTGTCATAGAACTGTGTGTCCCAGTGCTTTGCTTTTCATGCTGCCTCCTCTGGTTCAGACCCTCACTGCTTCTGGTAGTGGGTTCTACCAGAACTGCAGTAATATAAAACTAGGATTTCTTACTAGAAGATAGGGAGACGTTATCTTCCTCTTTTTCAGAGGTTAGCACGGTTAGTGGACCAGCTGCCTACTTTTGTAAATAAGATTTTGTGTGAACACAGCCACATCTGTTAGTTTACATATTGTTCATGGCTGCTTTTGCAGTACAACAGCAAAGTTGAGTAGTTGTGACAGAGACCATGTAGCCTCTAAAGCCTAGAATTTGAACTATCTCTTTACAGAAAAAGTTTGGTGACCCCTGCTGTAGTTGACTCTAGGCACTGTTGCCAAAACCTGTGGGCATGTTGTTCCCTGGTTGTCAAACTTGGAATACCTCCCCTTTGGTCTCCAGTTTGAATGTCATGCCCCCCCACTTAATTAAGCACACATAGCAGCATTCATATGACCTTTGATATGTCACCTTTGCATATGACCATAGTGGCTGGTGTGGTCTTTCCTGGTGATATCACAGTTGTATACTCTGAATCTGTCTGGTTGGAAAAGGTTTCAGCTACAGAAATTGATTACCATTTCAAGTGAACCACTTCAAGTGAAATCTGTTTATAAAAGAACTTGTTGAAGCCTGTGGAGAAAATAATCCATGAGGAGTACAAAGCATTGTACATTTTCAGAGGGAAGACAGTCCCTTTACCTGGGCACCTATCACATGTCACAGTTGCTGGGATACAGCCCTTCAGGTAGCTTGGGATCGAGCCAGGGTGGCTGACTCCAGGGCTTCTCTTTCCTAGCATTTTTTTTGTGTGTGGAGCCATAACCCTGCTGTCCTGGCACTTTGCCTGGTGCAAAGAAGGGCTCAGTGACTGTTTGTGTGGTAAACCAGGTGTTCTCCCTGAATGCCAGGGGGCACTTACAGGGTGTCTTCTGTAGTCACTGTCTTTGGGCTGGCTAGAAGCTTCATGGAATGCTTTCTTCCCTGTCTCCCACAGGTGGGCATTAACTACCAGCCCCCCACTGTGGTCCCGGGGGGAGACCTG
>NW_007727638.1:37903-49532 GCF_000696425.1 Galeopterus variegatus
ACCTGGCGGCTCTGGAGAAGGATTATGAAGAGGTGGGCGTGGATTCCGTGGAAGCAGAGGCCGAAGAAGGGGAAGAGTACTGAGCGGGAGGGGGCTGGCGGCGGTCCGCTCTTCCGCTCTCCTGCCCCTCCTCGGCCCGGCTGCTTTCACATTGTTCACAATTAAAGTTTCTGTATAAAGCCAAGACTTTGTCTGTCTGTCGGGCTGTGCAGCTCTCACAGAGGTGGCTAGGATTTCAGAGCCCACATGGAAGGCAGGTCCAGGCTCTACAGTCTGCCTCTTGGAGTGGTGGTTGGGGAACAGCCCTGCTGCTCATGTTTAAGGAAGCCCTGCTGAAGTGACTTGACCTGAGGGAAATACTCAACATTTCAACTCCAACATGTCAAAGTGTAAAGATTTACTACATTGTAGGAAAACGGAGTTAGGTCTTTGAATTGAATTTGCTATTTTGGGGGCTTCTCCATTCATGCGACATGCTGACTAAAGTGTACAAGCTTAGAACTGGAGTGTGTAAAAATGAAGTCTGGATGGGGGGGTGTCCACGAAATCCCTGAAACTGTGGGTCAGATGTGTAAGGTGAGGACATTTTTGGGGGAAGGGTGTTATTGAAGTTTCCAGGGCATTCATGACATGTGGAAGGTCACAACATACCCATCTTGACCTCACTGTTCTGTGTAATCTGGAAGATAGCAGCACTGTTGGCGGTCCCCGTGGAAGATGTCGCACCTGTCGCTTCCCATAAAGTGTGTTGATGTCTGTTTACAGAAGACCTGGCAATACATATGTTTTCTCTCAGACCTGAAAATCAGGTCCAGGAAGGTGAAGTCAGTGGTTTAAATCTCTTTAAGTTCAGCTAGCTGTGGCATAACCAGGGCCAGCACATAACTCATTCTAAGTTTTTGTGTCTTAATATATTCAAAAAGTGACAGAAAAAGTCTTGATCTGGACCCACAGTTTTCCAGAAAGGTTTATTATCAATTGAAGGAAACAACATGTAGCCTCTCGGGAGAACAGTGCAGCCCCCAGCAGGCCGATGTGAGACAAGTCTCTGCCCTATCCTAGTTGCTGTTCCGAGTGGGGCTCTTCCCAGGCCCGCCTGCCTTGGGCAGCCTGGTAGCACTGGGCTGGCGGGGCAGCCTCTGGCTGGACCCCTCCCGGCTGCTGCGTTCGGCCAGTGCCGGTGCTCCTCCAAGAGCTGTGCTGCCTCTGTTTCTCCCTGAGGAGACATACAACAGCACCGTTAAGAACCAGGGCAAACCCTACAACTGCAACACACATGCGGTATTTGTGTTCCTTGAGCAACATTTACGTTTATGTTTCTGTGAAAGCTGTTTCAGCTGGGGACCCCACGTCAGCCCAGAGTCCTGAGGCTCAGAACTGCTTAAAGGCAGCAATCCCAGAAAAGATGCTCTTGGCAGCATGCAGGAGACCCTCTGGGACATGTCGATGCAAGGAGCAGTTGGAAATGTTTTTTTTTTTTTTTTTTAATCTTTTTTCGTGTCCGGCAACGGATCGCAACCCTCAGTGTCACGCCCGTACCGGACCGGGACCGGGAACAGGATTGCAACCCTCAGTGTTGCTCCCACACCTCGCTCAGCCAGTGAGCGGGAACCGGTCTGTATGTGGGATCCGAACCCTCGGCAGGAGCGCCACCGCGCTCCCAAGCGGCGCACTGTAGCAGTGCGCCACTGGGCTGGCCCCTGGAAATGTTTTGAAAGGACACATGCCACAGGTCCATTCAGGGCAAGGTAAGCTCGGCTGGTTCACAACTGGCCTGGACAGTGGATGTGGTCTGCCCCAACTGTGCCAGCAGTGGCGGGAGGGGCTCACTCCTCATCCTCCATGGACGTGTTCACACTGAGCTGCCCCAATTGACTGTGTCAGGCAGGAAGCATGGCAGTCACCAAATACTGAAGTCAGGTTTCTGATTTTGATTTTGGGATCTCTCTCACATTTCTTTCCTCACTAAGTATTCTGCAAACACAGTGGCCAAGCCTCTTGGGTTTAGCTACCAGCTTTCATGACTGGGTTCCTGCTGAAGTTTGAATGTTTGAGATTTTCCTCTGACCATTAGATAGTCACACTCAAATGAAGACCACTGGTTCAGATATTCCTTAATCTAATTGTTTACTTCTTTGTGAAGATAGAAAGATTTGCAGCCACAGTTGGGCTAGAGTTTTATTTTAAAGGAGTGGCTTCCCCTGGGCTTAGGGCATTGACAACTTCAGCAAAACTGAAAGGACCCTATGGAGGACAGAACGTGCCCGGGGAGCAGGCTTGCGCATGGGGTCACAGTCTGCCCACCTGGAGTGCGGCAGCCAGGGCTCTCCTCCACTCCCATCTGGCAGTGTCTACCCTGTGGGCTCTAACCAGGGCGTGTTCCCTGCTTGAGCCCCAGTGTAGGGCTCCCCAGTGCCTTCTCACTTTTCTCTTGTCCTGACTGAGAAACACAGTGTTTTGACCACATTGTGAGCTGGCCAGCTGTATGTTTTTCTCTGCAGGCTTGAACTCAAGCCTGGGCCTTATATTGCCAGACACTTAAAAAACTTGTTAAGGTTGTTACCTGAAGTACCTAAAGGTCAAACATGTTGCTAAACACATAGAAACTAGATCCACCCCAGCCAAATTCCTTGAACTCTCATATAAACCCCATAACCCAACCCACTCAGGGCAGACATACCTAGGTAGAACACCTCTTGCTGTCCATCAAGAGTACACACTGCTGCCCCCTCTGTAAGTTTCCCTAACACATGCCTTGAGCTGATCACCCTGGCTTTTAGTGCTTCTTTCTTTGGCATCCCAACTGATCCCATCTCAGGACAGTTTGGAGCAGTCCCTGGCAGGAATTCTGCCGCTGCTTTCCGGGCTACTCCAGGCACAGGTTCAGCCGGACAGAACATCCAGCCTCGATCCCAGTTCTTCCCTCGCCTCTTCATTAAGTTTAGTCAAATGGGCTGCAATATGGAATTGTTAGTTATGAGGTGTCTTAGGAGTCAGTTGGGTCACTTCTGTTCCACTATTTGTCACCTTTAAGAAGGAGGCACCTGCATCTTAGACACTGTAGACTCTGGCTCCTCCAGAGGCAGTTCCAACTCACTTTCCATGCTCTCCAATACTGACAACTAAATTCTTCCTAGATTCCTACCGGGGTAAGACAGCCCTCATGAGAGTTTCTTGAGGGGAAAAAAAAAAAAGTTCTTCAGAGAATGAGGACATCTTTGCCGCCTGGAGTGGGGCATGGGGTAGGGAGGGTTACAGTAGTGCCACACTTGTTGACAGCTCATCTTTGATTTCCCCTGTCTCACCTCCTGGGGCTTCACAATCAAGTGCTTCATGCAGATTAGGGGAACAGACAGGAGTCTGTGGGGTGGGGTGTGTGAAGTTGGGCCAACTCAGCCTAACAGTGACTCATGAAAAAGACACAAGGCAGAGAACTGTTACCACACATTCCTTCTGGTACAAATTGCCATTATTCTGGTCCCCATTGACTGGTCAGTGGGCAAGGACCCCATCTCTATGAGTGGATGGGCCCTACCACCCTGTGTCTGCCATAGCGTCTGCTACTGTCCTCCTCTGAGGCCACAGTCCCTCTGCAGGCCAGGCCAGGCAGAATGAGGCCTTCTGTAAGCAGGTGGCCTAACCCCGGGTGCTCAGGTGCCCCACACACTTTCTCCTGGTGAGGGGCATTTCCTGACCTATGTAGAAATATGGCCAAGAGCAGGGCGGGGCTCAGATGTGGCCTGACTCTGAAGCTAACTTTTGTTCAGCCTGCCCCCCACCTGAGCCTCCACTCCTCCCCCTCAGTATAATGACCCAGGTCCCTTCTGGAAACCTGAGAAGGAAGTGTGGGAGTAGAAAAGAGCAAATAATGCTCATCTTTACATATGACAGGGCTGATAAACCCAGAAATGGGAAACCAATGTAACTCTGAGCCACAGAAGACGTTAACATGACAATATAACAACTAAAGAAGACCCATTTATCCAGCTCAATGCAATTCTTGGAACCCCTCAGGAGTCACGTGCTCTGGCTGTAAGTGGGGAGGCCCATTCAGCCTCATTTTATGCATGGACGAGGAGGCCGAGAGGAATGTGGTTCCAGGCCCGAGAATGGTCAGCAGCGACATGAAGGGCAGGACCCAGCAGCACCTGTCAAGCCCAGCCCCCCTCGTAGTGGGGTTATTGGGGTCAGATGGGGTGGAGGGTGGGACTGAACCAAGTGTGACTGCAGGCTGGATGGGAGGGCAGTGGCAACTGATGCTCCCAGGCTGGTCCCTGAAGGGCCCTCTTCCACACCACAGACAGGCAAGGACCATGGAATGTTAAATACAGCCAGCCTCAATCTCTTCATAAATCAGTGCTCCTCCTACCCCTGAAACCAGCTGGTGGCCTCCCAGCATTTTGTGACCCCCCTAATGCAGTAAACCCCCCAAATGCACCATTCTGCCAGCCACCCATGACTTGGGGAGTGAGCCAGACTGGGGTGGGACCCACTGCCATTTGTCTTTGGTGTGGCCTCTGTGAGCCCAACTCACCAGCCCTGTCAATTCTGCAGGGCAGAGCTGGTGGGGAACAAGGATTTGTAAACAGTCCAGCGCGTACAGCTTCTCCTATCCCTTTCTGCCAGTCCCCAAGGGTGGCCTTTCTCCTTTCTTTCTTAGAGAGAGTGCCACCTCGTGGCGACATGTGCTAGCAGGCATTTGTGTTAGGAAGGAATAGAACAGAGGCAGGCACAGAAGAGAGGTGGGGGAACTGAGGAGGGAAAGAGGACACTACAGGCCGTGCTGCAGGAGCGTGCAGCAGCAAGCATGAGGCAGTGTCAGCATCACGCGCGCCACCCCCAGATCTTCATGAGCACACAATCTGTCCTGGTGGCAGCCAATTCGGCTCCCCAAACAAAGTGCACAGCTCTCTCCAGGCTGGCTGGCAGGGTCTAGTGGCCAGAAAGAGTGGGCAGTCAGCACAGACCCGGAAGGTCTGTGCAGTTCACCAGCCAGTACTGCTGCCCTCTCTGGCCAGGCACATAGCAAGGGCCTAATCGGTGCTTCCAGAACACATATAGACCTAGCGACTAAGACAGACATGCAACATGGACTTGCACACGTGCTTTTAACTCTTACAGGAATATGATGTGAGCCACATGTGTAATTTAAAACTTTCTAGTAGCCATGTTGATAAGTAAAAGGAAGTGGAAAATTAATTCAAACATCTTATTTAACCCAAAATATTCAACATATTATCATTTCATCATGTAGCTAACACATAAGTTATTCATATAAGTGTATATTCAAATACACGCTGCAGCGGATTGAATTATATCCCCCCAAAACTCACTGAAGCTTGAATTGTGTCCCCTAAGTTTTATGTATTAGAAACTTAGCCCTCACTGTGACTGTTAAGAGGGTGGGAAATCCTATTATGGTAATTGAAAGGTGGAGCCTTGAAGAGGCAATTAGGTTGTAGGACCATGCAGTAGTGAATGGATTAAAAATGGTGGTCAGGGACGTGGTTCTGAGGGCTTTAAAAGAAGAGGAGAGTCTGTCTCTCTTGCTGGCTCTCTCTGCTTCCACCAACTTGCAATGTAAGACCCCTGGGTCACTGTTGACACCACCAGATGGACTTTGGACTTCCCAGCTTCAGAAACTGTAAGCAATAAATTTCATTTTCTTTATAAATTACCCAGTTCCAAGTATTTTGTTATAAGCAACAAAAATGGACTAATACACATGCAGTGCATCTCAACCACACCAGCCACGTGTGGCTCGTGGCTCGTGGCTCCCGTACTGGACAGCACAGCTCGCATGAGACTCACAGCTTCTGCACACCAACTTCATTGTTATGTGTCCTGAAGGGACAGCTTTTAAAAATGTACTGTTTTCCTGAACTTAAACAGGGAACACTCAACTGAATTTAATTTTCCCTCAGTGACCCCAGACCCTCACCATGACAAGCATTACCCTTCTGTGGTTCTGGGGTCTTTTACTTTCCCCTTCTCTGCCAGACATGAGTGAGTAGTCCTTGCAGCCCACCTGGATGGTCAGGGTACAGGAATCCAGATGACCCCTTTGTGCCTGCTGCAGCTTACAGGGTTATGCCTCTGAGTTAAACTCTGACTCCAGGCCTGGAGCAAGTCCACGCCTTGAGTCCTGCGGGAAACCTTTGGCCACCACACACCAACTGGACCACTCTGACAATTTCCCTTATTTTCCCCACCCCACACACTGTCATTAATGATGTGGCCAGAAGGTCTGTGGACAGATGCTGGAACACATAGGCCTCAGAGATCTCTGTGTCTCATCTAGTGGCCTCTGCCTTTCAGATGCAGCATACTCCTGATGTGAGCCCACATCTGTTCCACTCCCCTCCGCCTCCTCCCCATCAACCAGCCTCCCCAGGCTCTCCTCTGCCCCCACTGGCCATCTCCCCAGGGCCTCCGTGTCCTGTGTCCTGGCCTTCTGCTGCCCAGCCTAGTAGGACCAGGGCCTGGCCTATGCTTCCAGGACTGAGCCCTCGAGGACCAAACTATCCTGTGGGGCCCAGCACTCCATGCCACTCCTGTCCTCATGCTTGGGGCTTCCTCCCTCCTCCCTCAGAGCCCCCACTCATTCACGAGTCACCCCTGATCCTCTGGCCCCCTCTATGCCTGTGCTCCTAGAGCCATGCCCCCACATACCTCCGGACGCTCTGCCCTCTTTTCCTTCCTCCTCCTGCCCTAGTGGGTTGGACACACATGCTCTGCAGTGCATCTCTGCCTTGCCCATCCCCTCCCCACTGTCCCACCTTTGCAGGGCTGCCCTCCCACTCCCACCCCGCTTAACCCTTGCTGCTCTCGTGGCTCTGAAGCCCCCAGTGACTGGACAGCCTTCTCCCATCTCCATCACCGT
This sequence comes from Galeopterus variegatus, assembly GCF_000696425.1. Classification (NCBI taxonomy): domain Eukaryota; kingdom Metazoa; phylum Chordata; class Mammalia; order Dermoptera; family Cynocephalidae; genus Galeopterus; species Galeopterus variegatus. The sequence goes on from NW_007727638.1 coordinate 44,787, forward strand.
GTGTTTATCCAGCCACCTCTCCCACTGGACTGAGAGCCAGGCAGCACCCAGAGCCACTGTGAGCAGCAATGTCTCTTCAGTTCTCCCTCCCTCTGGACACACACCCACCGATTCCTCATCTTGGCCTGTAATCCACCCACCCCTACCCTAACCTGAACTTCAGCCTTTCCTCACCCTCCCTGAGGCTGAGCTCCAGGTGCCACCTGGAGCAAAGGTGGGTGATGTGGGGAGGGGCGTGGAGGAAGGTGCAACCGGAGCACCCATGGGATCTTACACAGCCCTGGCTCTGTGTCTCCAGCCTCACTACACCCATGGACACCAGGAAGGTGCCCTCAGCTCAGGAATGAGGGAGGAAAGGGACTCAGTTTCCAAGTGTGGCTAATGGGACAAGCACATATCATCACACGGTGCTGCCAGGAGGCTCAGGGAAGACGTGAGCGTCCATTTTATCCTCCAGACTTCCCATCCAGTAGGGGATGGCACACCACACCGCCTCTTCCCTGCCTCTCGGCCTGGGGTGGGGGCACTTTACATAGCACAAGTCTCACCCACAAGAGATAGCCTCTGGGGTGCAGGAGGTGTTGGTCTCGTCCCCTGATGCCAGCCTGACTGCACGTGTTAGAAGTACTGCAGTAATAAACCAAGCCAGAAATCGCTGCCACAGCCCTGCCCTTGCAGCTCAAAGTTGCTCTGGCCTCCCAGGGCCTTGGAAACAAGAGAAAGCACTACCCCCCCCGAGATAAGCCAATAAACGCGACCTGCAAAAGGAGAGAACAGGCAGCAAGAGAGCCGGAGGGAACCGGGGGGCCCGGGAGAGAGAGGCGAGTGCGTGGCAGCCGGGCCGTGGAGCAGAACTGGAGAGGCCGCAGGCTGCAGGGCTGAGGAAAAGGAGGGCCTTGCGGGGGGGCTACTGTTCCTGGCAGAGAGAAAGGAGGCCTCTGGAGGTCAGAGAGAGACACAAACAGAGCAGACAGAGTGTGGGTCAGTGAGCAGACAGAGCGTGGGTCAGGGACACAGGTGCCCCGGGCCCTGGCACTCCCACCAGAGGGGCCCAGCCTGCCCTCCGCCCCTTCTCAGGATGCCTAGACAGGTGTCCTCGTGCTTCCAGGCAGGGAGCCAGCCCTGGACCTTCTTCCATTTGCCTGGGAGGTTCTGTTGCATTTCAGAGAGTTTTCCAATTAGCCATCAGGAACAGAAGCAACATGCAGGGAGGATGAGCTGGAGCAGGGACGTGAGGCTCCACCACGACATACTTTTGTCATCAGCATCTCCTCATCACCAGTCATGACTGTGAAAGTGAGGAAGCTCCTCAAACCTGTGCTCTGGGGTGTCCTGCACCTCAGCCGTCTGCACTATGGGAGGAGTTCTGCATGATCTAGAGCAGCTAGGGGCTACCACGTTGACCCCCCTCTTGCAGTCCTCAGAGGGAAACCAGGCTGGCCAGGCCCCTGGGCAGGCCCTGGGCGTGGGTAGACTACAGGGGAGGAGGTGGCAAGAAGGCCTCTCTGTCTGCCCGGCTCCCTGAGCATTTCCCTGGAGGCTGTAATTCCTCGAGGACAGGGACCAAAGCTGTTATCCCCGTGTTTGTGGAATGAAGGCCTCAGAGAAGAGGTGACAAAAGGCTGGAGCAGATGCGCCTTAGCCTGCTCGGACCACTCTGGGGCACCCACTGTGTGCCCACTCGGTCTGGAAGTGCACTCTCAAGCATGGGAGCAAAGCCGGGTACTGAAGCCAAAGGGACGAGCACTGGATGGCCCTGCAGGTCCTGGGAAAAGACCCACGGACAGGCCTGGTCATTTAGGGCTGCACCTGCACTGCGCCGCGCCTGTCATCCTCCCGCTCCCGCCACCCGCGGCCACCACCGGAGCTGGGAGCTCCGGGCCCAGCTCTGACCTCGGGTCTCGGGCACGCTTGAGGTGGGCAGAGACACGGCCGCAGCGTCCGGGGGCTCGCTCGCCAGCCTCTGCCCGGCACACATGGACTTGAGCATCTGGAAGACGGCGAGGGGGGCCACGTTCAGCTTCAGTAGGTCCACCAGGATCCTGGCGAGAACAAATGCGGCGCGCTGTGAGCCCTCCCGCCGACGGACAGGCCGGCGAGGGCGAGGGCGGGCACACCTCCCCGAAGACCCTAACAAGGGCGGGGGGCTCTTCTAGACCAGCGGGCCCAAGCCGGAGTCGCCGGGAGAGCAGGGGTGCCTGGGGGTCGGCGGAGAGCGAAGCTCCCACCCGCGCCCGCTCACTTGAACACGTCGGGGTCGATGGCGCCGCCCGCCGCCTGCGCCAGCTCGTACAGCTCCATCTCCTCGGCGCTCAGCACCTTCTTCCGCCGCAGCGCGAGCTTCTGCATGGTCGCCTCCAGCCCCGGAGTCGCCCCGGGCCGGGGGCCCGGCGCCGCCATCTGCGCGGCCCGCGGGAAGGAGTGCGGCCCGCCCGCGCCCTGCCCGCCGCCCGCTCCCACAGCGCCGTCTACCGGCCGCAGACCCCCGTTCGCCTCCTTGACGCTCCAACGCCGGACTTCGCAAGCAGCCCCAGCCGGGAGGGCGGCGTCCAGGGCCATTTCCATAACATCATTAAATCTCCCGACATTTATTGAGCCCCTTCTGTGTGCCAGGCGGCGTGTTAGGCGTGGGGGATGCCGCGGAGAACCACAAAAGCCCGCTCAGAGGCGATCAGGTCTTCCCGAATAGACTGCATTGGTCCTGTTCGCCTAAGTAGCAGCACTCAGTGCAGTGCCTGGCATACAGCGGGCACTCAGTGAAACCTATTGGATGAAGGGCATTCGATATAGTATGTAATTGTTCCGCACCGGTTCCTCACGAGGGGGCGCTCCTCGGGGATCCTCATAAACGGCCTCTGCTTGCGCGCACGCGCACTACTTGCCGTGGATAAGGTGAGTGAGCTCAACGAAAGGAGCGCAGATATCGCCAGTGCGCATGCTCATTTAGCGGTGGACCACCCCGCCGTCTCCCACCCGGCAGGCCTTCGCCTTGCGCACGCGCCTTTTGAGGTAGCGTCCCAAAGAGGTAGGGGCGCTTTTCCCGTCAGGCCAGGGAGGGGGTGGGGGGGCTGACGCCGCGCGCAGTTTGATGACGACATTTCAGCGCCGAATGGCCGAATGGCGGCTTCCATCCCTGAGACGAGCAGCTCTGTGGGTCCCACAGGTGAGTGCCGGAAGCCGCGCGCGAGACAGCCCCGCACCCCGGCGGCATCCTCGAGCCTCCGCCGAGTTCATCTCCGTTCCTCCGCCAGCCCCGGGGCTCGGCCGGGGCCCCGGTCACTCTGCCCAGACCGGGCTGGCGGGGGAGCTGAGGGCCCCGGCTGCACCCTCATGCCACCCTCCTGGGCTATGCCTTTATGCCATCTGCCCGCGCGGCTCGAACACCCCGTGCCGTTAGGTGCTTGGCTAATGTTCGTTGAAGGAGTTGAAGGAAGGAGAGCTTCGAGTTAAAGTTGAGCCTTGGGTTTAAGCGGTGTGGGTGGAAGAACAAGGAATGGGTTCCGGCTCGACATCTCCCCACGTGTGTCTCGACTTCTCCGACCCTTAGTTTCTCCGTCTCTAATAGGGGGGTCCCCCAGCCACTTCACAGGACAGTTGTGAGCAACAAACAGGGGACATGCTGCAGCTTCTCGTAGAGCAGCCACTGGGAGGCCTTGGCAGTGGCGTGATTTGCTTGTCATGATTCTCGTTGGCTGAGGGCTGCCGCTCTGCGCACACACTCACACTCTGCATCACAAACATACTCAGAGAGACACTTCACGCAAGTTTGCACATCACAAAACCCCCCAAACACGCAAACTCAGGCATGTATTCTGCACAGAATCTTTATTCACAGCTTCCCTACCATGTAGGATACACACACACGTGCACAGCTACACATTTACTCTTGCACACAGAGATGCACACTTACCTTTGCACACACACAGTGGTACACATCTGCTCTGACACTCACGCACTCACAAGTCTCCTGTCATTGCCTGTGCTGTCCTCACCCTATCCCCGAGCTCCCGCCTGTCTCCCTTAGGGAGCCATGAGCCCCTGCAGGACGGCGGTCAGGGCATTGAGCATGCTCTCCTTTTTCTCTAGGGGAGAAACCCACCTCTCAGAGTGCACCCTCATGCCACCCTCCTGGGCTATGCCTTTATGCCATCTGCCCGCGCGGCTCGAACACCCCGTGCCGTTAGGTGCTTGGCTAATGTTCGTTGAAGGAGTTGAAGGAAGGAGAGCTTCGAGTTAAAGTTGAGCCTTGGGTTTAAGCGGTGTGGGTGGAAGAACAAGGAATGGGTTCCGGCTCGACATCTCCCCACGTGTGTCTCGACTTCTCCGACCCTTAGTTTCTCCGTCTCTAATAGGGGGGTCCCCCAGCCACTTCACAGGACAGTTGTGAGCAACAAACAGGGGACATGCTGCAGCTTCTCGTAGAGCAGCCACTGGGAGGCCTTGGCAGTGGCGTGATTTGCTTGTCATGATTCTCGTTGGCTGAGGGCTGCCGCTCTAAAAGAAACTCCCAAATAGGGTCCGAGGCAGATCCAGAGGAAGGGGATGTTGAAGGGGTGGGAGGAAACCAATGCTCGGTGCACAGCACGCAGAGGGGTGTGGTGGGGGAGCATGGCCGGGTGGAGTCAGAGATCAGGGCGTGTAAGAAACACTGCCCTCGGGCCGGCCCAGTGGCGCACTGGATAGTGCGCCGCTTGGGAAGCGCGGCGGCGCTCCCGCCGAGGGTTCGGATCCCACATACAGACCGGT
>NW_007727638.1:49542-57090 GCF_000696425.1 Galeopterus variegatus
CGCTCCAACGCCGGACTTCGCAAGCAGCCCCAGCCGGGAGGGCGGCGTCCAGGGCCATTTCCATAACATCATTAAATCTCCCGACATTTATTGAGCCCCTTCTGTGTGCCAGGCGGCGTGTTAGGCGTGGGGGATGCCGCGGAGAACCACAAAAGCCCGCTCAGAGGCGATCAGGTCTTCCCGAATAGACTGCATTGGTCCTGTTCGCCTAAGTAGCAGCACTCAGTGCAGTGCCTGGCATACAGCGGGCACTCAGTGAAACCTATTGGATGAAGGGCATTCGATATAGTATGTAATTGTTCCGCACCGGTTCCTCACGAGGGGGCGCTCCTCGGGGATCCTCATAAACGGCCTCTGCTTGCGCGCACGCGCACTACTTGCCGTGGATAAGGTGAGTGAGCTCAACGAAAGGAGCGCAGATATCGCCAGTGCGCATGCTCATTTAGCGGCGGACCACCCCGCCGTCTCCCACCCGGCAGGCCTTCGCCTTGCGCACGCGCCTTTTGAGGTAGCGTCCCAAAGAGGTAGGGGCGCTTTTCCCGTCAGGCCAGGGAGGGGGTGGGGGGGCTGACGCCGCGCGCAGTTTGATGACGACATTTCAGCGCCGAATGGCCGAATGGCGGCTTCCATCCCTGAGACGAGCAGCTCTGTGGGTCCCACAGGTGAGTGGCGGAAGCCGCGCGCGAGACAGCCCCGCACCCCGGCGGCATCCTCGAGCCTCCGCCGAGTTCATCTCCGTTCCTCCGCCAGCCCCGGGGCTCGGCCGGGGCCCCGGTCACTCTGCCCAGACCGGGCTGGCGGGGGAGCTGAGGGCCCCGGCTGCACCCTCATGCCACCCTCCTGGGCTATGCCTTTATGCCATCTGCCCGCGCGGCTCGAACACCCCGTGCCGTTAGGTGCTTGGCTAATGTTCGTTGAAGGAGTTGAAGGAAGGAGAGCTTCGAGTTAAAGTTGAGCCTTGGGTTTAAGCGGTGTGGGTGGAAGAACAAGGAATGGGTTCCGGCTCGACATCTCCCCACGTGTGTCTCGACTTCTCCGACCCTTAGTTTCTCCGTCTCTAATAGGGGGGTCCCCCAGCCACTTCACAGGACAGTTGTGAGCAACAAACAGGGGACATGCTGCAGCTTCTCGTAGAGCAGCCACTGGGAGGCCTTGGCAGTGGCGTGATTTGCTTGTCATGATTCTCGTTGGCTGAGGGCTGCCGCTCTAAAAGAAACTCCCAAATAGGGTCCGAGGCAGATCCAGAGGAAGGGGATGTTGAAGGGGTGGGAGGAAACCAATGCTCGGTGCACAGCACGCAGAGGGGTGTGGTGGGGGAGCATGGCCGGGTGGAGTCAGAGATCAGGGCGTGTAAGAAACACTGCCCTCGGGCCGGCCCAGTGGCGCACTGGATAGTGCGCCGCTTGGGAAGCGCGGCGGCGCTCCCGCCCGAGGGTTCGGATCCCACATACAGACCGGTTCCCGCTCACTGGCTGAGCGAGGCGCGGGAGCGACGCCGAGGGTTGCAATCCCGTTGCCGGTCCCTGGTCCGGTACGGGGGCAACACTGAGGGTTGCGATCCGTTGCAGGACACGGAAAAAAGAAAAAAAAAAAAAAAAAAAAAAAAAAGAAACACTGCCCTCTTCTTGGAAAGACCTGGGTTTGACGCCACTGGGCCTCCTTCTTTCAGCCGCTGCCAGTGAAGGCTTCATCTGAGCAAAGAGATGCTGTCACTTCATCACCTCTAAAGCTCTGCCCTTATCAAACAGCCCGGAATTTTATGATGCTTTGATCATTTTGGAGTAGTGCACAGTGTGTTCTTGACCAAGTGGGTCAGGACTGAGGTGTTTTACGCTTTTCTTAACACTGAAATTGATAAACTTGAGAGGTGTTTCTGTTGCCAAGTGGCAGAGATTCACATCTCCTCTTAACCCCCCAACTGCCTACACGGCCTCATTATGCCCATCCTCTCTCCTTCCACATAGACTTCCAGTTGCCACCTCAGGGCCTTTACTCATGTGGTGGATAGAGCTGTGCCAGGAAAACCATCACTAGCGCATCAGTGGGACTCAGCAGGCTTCCTCCGCTCAGTCCAAGTCTGGGTATTTTCCATTTCTGCCCCGGGTGGACAGTGAGGTAGGGATCTGGAGAGCTGATCCTGATTTTGTAATGGTCCATTCAAAGGCTCCTTTGGTGGAGCTTGCTCGTCCACTCCACTTCCTTCATCCATTGCATACAGGTAACACGGAGGGGATTTACCCACTTGTCTCAGAGAGATTTTTGAGGAGGTCTGTGTATTTAAATCTTGGCTCTGCCGTTTACTAGCTGGCTGGAGCAAGTGACTTATCCCCTTTCTGCCTCTGTTTCCTCATTTGTTCTGACCTCATGGGATTGTTGTAAGGATGTATTTTCCATTCTTGTTTAACAAACTTAGCAGCTTAAAGCAGCATCTATTTATTATCTCACAGTTATGTAGTCATAAGTCTAGGTGGGCTTGGTTGGGTTGTCTCCCTAGGGTATCACAAGGCTGAATCAAGGTGTCAGTGGCTTTGCTCTTATATGGAGGTTCTAGGGGAGACTGCTTACAAACTCATTCAGGTTGCTGGCAGAATCCAGTTCTCTGGAGTTGTAGAACTACAGTCCCCATTTCCTTGCTGGCTGTCAGCTGGGAACTGCTGTGTATCTTAAGGTCCACTGACTTGGGACTTTAATTGCATCTGCAAAATTCCTTCACAGCAGTACCTAAATGAGTGTTTGATTGAATAACCAGGGGACAGGAATCTTGGGGAGGGGGGGGGCTATCCTTAGAATTCTGTCTCCCACTGAGGATTAAATGAGGAAATATAGAGACAGTTCTTAGAACTAGTCCTGGCATATAGCAAGGCATTTCCAAGGATTCACCACCACAAACTTGGCTCTGAAGCTGGCCACTGGGGACTACATGAGGATGGCATTTCTGCAAAACATAGGAATTGGCAGTGCAGTGTATGTTGTATGATACACATTCTCCTGTGCATTGTGAAATTAGTTCATATTCAGTTGTGTGGCAGATGGTGAAATTTTGTCTTTGTTTTTCCACAGTGGTTTTCTAAGGTGGCCATTTCTGACTCTCCACGGGAGGTTGCTATGGCATTTCCTCACCTGCAGCAACCCAGCTTCCTACTGGTAAATATCAACTGCCTATGTGAGTGTCAGTGTGAGGATAGGATTTTTTTCCACTGACTTGGAGAACTCTAGTGGTTGTTTTGGAAATAATGTGATGGAAATAACACCAGACTCGGGGATAGAATCCTTGAGCTCGACTTTGCCTCCTTATTACTATAGGACCTTTGGTTTACTCAGCCTCTGAGCTCTGGTTTTCTGTAGTGGTTGTTTTGGAAATAATGTGATGGAAATAACACCAGACTCGGGGATAGAATCCTTGAGCTTGACTTTGCCTCCTTATTACTATAGGACCTTTGGTTTACTCAGCCTCTGAGCTCTGGTTTTCTCATCTACAAGATGAATGATTCAAATGCCCTTTTCCTACTTCCCAGGATATGGGGAGGAGCAGGTGAGCACATCAGAACGTTTATGACCTGTTCAAATCTTTATGCAGATATGAAGCATTCTAATAATCATAACTGTTGTCAGTGAAGAATGGAGGGACACTGCTGTGCTGGGGGCAGCTGGGACTGCACTTTAAGTATTAAACATGATGCTAAGAAGTTAGATATGAGGCAAATATCCCAGAAGATACTTTTTGTAAACATTTATTCGGAAGACGTTCTTCCTCTGCACACCCTACTGGAGCCAATAGGTCTGACCCATGACTTGAATAGAGCTCCATCTCTGACTCAGACCACATGAGATTCATCCTCATTTGGAGCCAGACAAGGCCTTCAATATCCCTGGGCAAAATCCTCTTGGTTGAAATTCTGGCATTTCCTCCTGATTTTAACCTGTTTGCTCAGAGGCCTGTTTTCCCCATGTAGTCAGCGTGCTTTCCCCACATGCCATGACCTTGGGTAGATTTCCTTAGTTCTTGTCCTGAATGTTTTCTGGACTGTCCATTGCCTTCATGATTAGTGTTGACTTGGCTGAAGCCATCTATAATTTTAGCCTGCCTTGTTTTTTAAGGTAATGAGTTCAGTAGGTTCATCATCTACTGAATAAAGGACAGCTGGGTTGAGAGGGCTTCTGCTATAACCCTCATGCTGTTGGGCATTCTCACTGATGGTCACAGTGGTGTATCATGGGGGGTGTTGGTCAAGTGGGAAATTTCCAAATGTGTACAGACTCAATGAGTAGTCTGTGGTCTGAGAAGTGCCCTATTCAATCGGGGGCTCTTCTGGCTCTTCTGGCTCTTCTGGTCCCTTGCTTATGTGTCAGCAGAAGTCAATTTTGTTCTGAAAGTGTGCAGTGCACTGCGGTAACTGAAGATGCCTGAGGGAGGGTGCTACGAAGCAAGCCTGAGAATACTGGTCTGCAGAACAAAGAACTGCTGCCTCTCTTCTCGTAGCATCCTTTGGGCCACTGACACATGCGTGACCTGACGCATGAGGTGCTGGGAAACCAGGCCAGCGGTTGTGTGTCTGACTCATACCTATCCCTTGAATTTCTGTTTTGACTCAAGCCAGAGTATCAGCAAAAGCTGCAGAGTGAACACACTCATGATTTTTTCACTTTGTTCTGTCTTCTAGGCCAGCCTGAAAGCTGACTCTATAAATAAGCCCTTTGCACAGAGGTGCCAAGACTTGGTTAAAGTCATTGAGGATTTTCCAGCAAAGGTACAGCTCTGCTAAAGTTTCTCTTTGTTATATGCCTTATGTACTCCTTGAAAACTTTATTATAGTCCCTGACTCTCCCGCTGTGAGCAGTGCCGGGCCCAGAGGCCTAGCCCAGTATCGTAACTGTCATATTAACGGACATATTTAAACATGTGAACATGTAGACCAGGAGTTCTTAACTAAAGGTGCTTCTGTCCGTCAGGGGACACTTGGCAATGTCTGAGACATTTTCGGTTGTCACAACTTGGGGTGGGTGGGGAGTGCGCTGCTACTGGCATCTGGTGAGTAGAGGCCAGGGATGCTGGAAAGATCCTGCAATGCAGAGGACACCCCTCTGCAACAGAGAAGTATCCAGCCCAAAATGTCAATAGCACCAATGTTGAGAAACCCTGATGTAAATACTGAAAATAATGTATTTAAATCACACCTTGGAATTATCAAGCACAGGAAGCTGGCCTAGATAAGGAGTTAATATTAAATGACAATAGGTCAGAGTTATGTTTCAGCAGCCTCACTCTAAGAAAGACTGTTGCTGCTCTTTTTAATAGAACTCTTTTCAGATCAGTTTTTGACATTTGTAAAAAAAAATCTTTTAATGACAGGCTGACTTATTTAACTGGCCCAAATGTAAAGCTGTACTGGTTGGTATGCCCGTAACCCTAGTGGATGAATCCAAAGCTGCTCTTCCCATTGGCACTGCCACACCAGGATTTTCTGTGGGTGCACGGCTGGTCCTTTGAATCTCTACCAGGGAACGACCTCTTTGGGGAGGTGGGCAGTGTGTGGTGCAAGACGAGCTGGGGCGGGAATGAACACTGGTCCTTGGCAAGCCTGTCCGCAACCTAACCCACACTCTCACTGGCACACTGTTTCAGGAGCTGCACACCATCTTCCCGTGGCTGGTAGAGAGCATTTTTGGCAGTCTGGATGGCATCCTTGTTGGCTGGAACCTCCGCTGCTTACAGGGGCGCGTAAACCCAATAGAGTACAGCATTGCCATGGAATTTCTAGACCCTGGGTAGGTAGGTTTGTTGCCCAGGAGGAACTGGGTGCTTCCTCATTGTGATCCCATTTTTAAATCACTCTAACTTCTAGTTCACTTTTAACTAACTTTGGACCAACTTTAACTTCTTAAACTTAAGAAATAATCAGAGCAAGACAGTTTGCAGTTCATTTGCCCTGTTTTTGTTTCTGTAATTTCATGTTCAGTGGCCCAATGATGAAGTTGGTTTATAAACTTCAAGCTGAAGACTATAAGTTTGACTTTCCTGTCTCCTACCTGCCTGTAAGTAAGCTGTGGTGGTGAGAGTGGCACTTGGGGCGTGATGGGCAGGCAGGGCTCAGAGGGGCTGTGACAGTGGGCAGAAGAATGCTATGGTGTCTGTGGTTTTTTTGGTTTTGTTTTGTTTTGTTTGGTGGCTGGCCAGTATGGGGATCTGAACCCTTGACCTTAGTGTTATAAGATCATGCTCTAAGCAACTGAGCTAACTGGCCAGCCTTCAACAGCTGCATTTTTAAAAGATCATTCCAAACTCTGCCAATGGAGAAGGTTCCATGCTGCCTGGTTTACTCCATGTGACCAGTTGCTTTGCTCTTCTGTACCCCCACCCCTTCAGGGGCAAATTGAGGGGCTACTTGCCCAGTATGAGAAGCAAGGGAGACAGGGCTCAGAAACATGCCCAGGTGCTGCCCTTGCCATTTATGGGCTCTTATGAAGAGGAGAGGAGAGTTTCCAAGCAAAGACTCTTTTGCTTAGGTGCTGTCACCACAGGCAGGTCCTGTGTGCCGGTCTCTTCCTTAGCAGCCTTCCCAAAGGGCTGTGCCATATGAGGGGGCACCATGCCCATGAGCCTACCTCCCTCTTTGCAGGGCCCCGTAAAGGCATCCATCCAGGAGCACGTCCTCCCCGACAGCCCTCTGTACCACAACAAGATCCAATTTCCCCCAACTGGGGGTCTCAGCCTGAACCTGGCCCTCAGTATCCTTTGGTGGCCTCAGGGGGGAGATGGTGGGAGTGGCCCAGCACACAGGACTGGGGGGTGGTCCAACAACCCTGTGTGTTTGCCCCCTGACACTGCCATCAGATCCGTTCGAGTATTACATATTCTTCTTTGCCTTGAGCCTCATCACTCAAAAGGTACAGAAGGGATGCTTCTGAGTGCAGTTTGCTTCACCAAAGCCTGCTGTGAAGGGTGGGGGCCATGGCCCGGGGTTTCCCCGCGATTGTCAGTGCCTGGTGGCCAGGGTGGTGACCAGAGCCCACACTAACACTGAGTTTGGTTTTCCAGCCACTTCCTGTGTCCCTCCACGTCCGCACTTCAGACTGTGCCTATTTCATCCTAGTGGACAGGTACCTGTCGTGGTTCCTGCCCACCGAAGGCAGTGTGCCCCCCCCACTCTCCTCCAGTCTAGGGGGTGTCAGCCCCTCACCAGCTCCCAGGTAAGGCTCCCCAGCTGCCTTGCCGATTAAGGTCTGTCCCTTCTGTGAGGGAGTGGCCTGGTTGGTGGTATTTCCCACAGGGACAGTGGTACCACCCTTTTTCCAGGGTTCCCCAATTTTTATGCCTCATTTCCCAGACCCAGCTGTTTTAGCACAGACTGGAGGGCAGGGATGAGGATGTCATCTGTGTTTTAGTTCTCAGTGGTCCATAGCCATCACTGAAGCTGTCAGGTCTGTCCTTGTTTTTTTTTTTTTTTTTCCCTTTTTGTCTTTTTTACTGACCGGTAATGGGATCGCAACCCTCTGTGTCACGCCCGTACCGGGGACCGGCAATGGGATCGCAACCCTCGGTGTTGCGCC
>NW_007727638.1:58020-62782 GCF_000696425.1 Galeopterus variegatus
CCCAGGGAGCGGGAACCGGGCCCCACAGGGGACCTGAACCCTCGGCGGGAGCGCCACTGCACTCCCAAGCGGCGCACTCTCCAGTGCGCCACCGGGCCGGCCCAGGTCTGTCCTTGTTGATGAGGCCTCGCTTTGGTGTGGGAGCGGGCTTGTGTTCTGCTTGTAGCAGTCCTCCCTGCAAGAATGTCTGCGCCCCACACTAAGTCAGTGAGCAGGGTGGAAGGGTTGTCCTGTAGACAAAAAAGAATGGTAGAAATTTGTGTGGGCCCCAGGACGCCAGGTCTTGGCCTGAGGGGGACTTGCTGGGGTGAAGAGCCTTTTCTGCTAGGCCATGCAGGCCAAGTGGGCCAAGCCTGACCCAGGACGCATAGTGGGGGCATATGCTGCCAGCCTCAGCCTGAGGGTGATTGGGGGGCTTAGTGGGCCCTAGCCCAGGGCCTCATGGTACCAGCCGCCTGTGCTCCTGTGACTCTCTTTAACCTTGCCGGGAGGCTGTGTGCAGACTCTTCCCTGCAGATGCTGGCCACGCCACATCTGCCAGCATGTGCATGCCAGGCTGTGCCATTTCCCAAAACATATGTGTAGCCAGATGCCCCTGGACAGTGGAGGAGAATAGGGACATCGGAAGGAGGAGAGACTGCCTAAGTGGCAGCAGTGGCTGATGACCTGACACGTTGGGGGTGCTGCCACTGAGAAGGACTCAAAGGTGGGATGGATTCATGCCCTCTCAAAGGCGGAATTCAGCTACCAAGCAGTTTTCTGGGTCTCGTTTGCTTATTTTAGTTTTTTATTTTGGAATAACTTTAGATGTACAGAAGAGTTGCCATGCATGACATAAAGAACTTTCATAGACCCTTCATCCAGATTTCTGAATTGTTAACACTTCACCGTGTCTGTTTTATCCTCAAGTTTTTTTCTGGGCTGTTTCAGTTAAGGGTGTGATGCCCTCTGACCTCATAATATGAGTATTTTTCCTAGAAGTGAGTGCATTCTCCTATGTGACCACAGTGGTTCTGTCCTCATCAGGAAGTTAGTATTGCTACTAAGCCACCACCTACCCCTGTCACCCCCATTCGGGTTTCACCACCAGCTGTCCCGCTCATGTCCGTTATCCGCCTGGCATCCAGCACAGGCTCACTCACTGCGAGCATTCTCTAGTCTGCTTCAGTCTGGAACAGTCTCTTAGTCTTTCTGTATCTTTCCGAACTTTGACCCCTCAATCATGCAGGCCAGGTGTGTGTAGAACCCCCCAAACTTGGGCTCTCTGCTGTTTCTCTGTCTGAGATTAGGCCTGGCTTGGGCTTTGTTGGTGGGAGCACTGCAGCAGTGAGGCCAGGTCCTTCCCAAGCATCTGTCAGGAGTCCCATGGTGTTCTTTGCTCCATTACCGGTGACTCCAGCTTGATCACTGGGCTGGGTGGCTGTCGGCCAGGCTTTTCTACTGTAAAGTTAGATAAGTACTTTGTCCCTAAATTAATTGGTAATGAGGACTTAACAGGAGGATATATTGAGACTATGTAATTATCACTAGTGTTAGCACCCACTGTTTATTCTCAGCCAAATCAGTTATTAATATGTTGGTTGCCAAATGACAGTTTTCTCCTTTCATCCCTCTTACATTTTTTGTGGGCACTCTGTGATAAGGAAGCTTTTCTCTTCCCCATTTATTTATTCAGGCATATCAGTATGGACCTAGGGGTTCATCATGTGATTGAACAAGCTGTAATCTGTTCCTGCTGTCATAGATTTTGATGTCCTAATGGCCCCTGGATTGGCCAGCGGAAGCCCGTAACTTGGTTCTGTTTCCATGTCTCCCTCAGGACTCCAGCTGTGCCCTTTGCTTCCTACGGCCTCCACCACACCAGCCTCCTGAAGCGGCATCTCTCTCATCAGACATCTGTGAATGCAGACCCCGCCTCCCACGAGATCTGGAGGTCAGAAACTCTGCTCCAGGTGAGAGCCCAGGAGGCTGGTCTCTGCTTCTGTTTTACAGTGAACTGCTCAGCTGCCTTCTACACAGGGGGCTGAGTCCCAAAGACGGCCCCCTCAGCCTGGGGGTGGTTCTAAATTGTTGGTATTCTCCTGCTGTGACATTTAGAAAACAGATGAGTAGGAATCTACCCACCCATCTAACCCATATGTCACTGACAGTGTTTTCATCCCAGGTTGGTCCCTTGTCCATGGGAGTTTTGTTCTGTTTTGCTCATGGTGATGTCATCTTTGCAGAGTCTTCTAGTTTCCAATGGATCCGTGTAAATGCTTTGCCCACCCCACTCTGCCCTTCTGACCTTCTCCCATGTCTCTGGAGATGTTTCCCTGTGACCCTGCCCCAAGAGTGTGTTTATGATGCTGAATGGCAAGGGGTCTGTGAAGCCCCCACCTTGGTTGGCAGGGAGCACCCAGCCTCCCGTGTCAGGGGATCCAAATGGGAGGTGGCAGAGTCCCTTGTCTGCCCTTGTGGGTTCCAGCCTCTCACACAGGCTTGGGTTGGCTTGCTCCTTGAATGGTCCTGTCCTTCTGAGTGCAGGCCACCTCCTGGGCATTAACTGTCTTTCCAAGCACACCTTGGAGAAATTCGGCTGGTTTTGATGCTGGATTCAAGGGCTGACTTGGTTGCCACAGCATTGCTGTTGACAGCCTGCAACATGGATATGCTGCGATTCTCTCTCCCACATTGTATATAATTCCTGGTGTGTGGGGTGCTGCGCTTTTAGAAGCCACCACATTATTTTTGCAGCAGCCTCAGGAGGTTGGAATAGTAGGAGTTGTCCACACTGTTAACAGAGGGGACCATGGCGGCTTCGAAGGCTCACAGCTGGGGCTCTGGGCTACACTGGCCTGTGAGGAAGGTGGGTAACCAAGGCACAGGCTTATAGGGCAGAATTGAAGGGTTCTGTTTCCTGGACCAAAACACTAAAACACTAATATTCTTTTTTTAATTCAGAAAAAAATTTTAATTGTGTTAAAATATATATAACATAAAATCTACCACCTTAATCATTTTTAAGTATACAGTTTGGTAGTGTTAAGTACATTTATATTGTGTGCATCCAAACAACAGTCTCCAAAATGCTTTTTATCTTGCAAAACTGAAACTGTACCCATCAAGCAACCACTCCCCATTTCCACTCCCTCCCAGCCCCTGGCAATCACTACTCTGCTTTCTGTTTCTATGAATTTGGCTACCCCAAGTTCTTCCTATGTCGACTATTTATCTAGATCACACAGTAGTCATTTTTTTTGTGACTGGCTTCACTTAGCATAATATCCTCAAGGTTCAACCACATTGCAGCATGTGTCAGAATTTCCTTCCTTATTATTCCATTGTATATATTTACTACATTCTGTGTATACATTTATTCATCAGAGGACACTTGGGTTGCTTCCATGTTTTGTAAATAATACTGTTTTGAACATGGGTTTATAAAAATCTCTCTGAGACCATGCTTTCAGTTCTTTTGACTGGCTGACCAGTTGGTTTAGTTGGTTGCTGCACAGCCTTATAACACCAAGGTCACAGGTTTGGATCTGCACACTGGCCAATCCCTCCATCCCCAACCCCCCACCTCCAAAAAAAAGACCTTAATTCTTTTGGGTATATACCTAGAGTGGAATTGTTGGATCATGTGTTAATTCTATGTTTAATATTTTGAGGAGCCTCCAATTCTGTTTTCCAGTTTCTCCATATCTTTGTCAACACTTGTTATTTTCTGTTTTTTTGATACCTACTCTAATGGATATGAAGTGGTATCTCATCGTTTTGATTTGTATTTCTCTAATGATTTGTAATGTTGAGCATCTTTCCCTGTGTTTATTGGACATTTGTATATATTCTTTGGAGAAATGTGTATTCAAGTCCTTCGCCCATTTTTGAATCATGTTGTTTGTTTTTTAGCTGTTGAGTTTTAGGAGTTCTCTCTCTTTTATTTTTCTTCTTTCATGTGTGTATTTGGTTGTATGGAGTTCTCTACATACTGTGAATGTTAATCCCTTATCAGATGTGATTTGCAGATATTTTCTACCATTCTGTGGGTTGTCTTTTTACTCTATTGAGAATGTCTTTTAACTCACAAAAGCTTTTTTTTTTTTTTTTTGGCTGAGAGGCATAGATGTAAAGGCCATGGACTGCAATACATTGAATGAAATACAAAATAAGAGTTGAACAACACAAGCATCCAATCTGAATAATTCCTTCCTAATGTGAAAATAAAAAGTACTACCCCACTCCCACCCTCTGCCAATAGCTTTGGTTCTTGCCTGAACTGGCTATTTAAATGCCTCAATTCTTTAATCTGCCTTGTCTATTTATGCACTCACATTATAATCATTTCCATAATGAAATACATATTATTGCCTGAGAAATTTTTTTTCATGTTGGCTTTATAAAGACTTCCCTTCATAAAAAGAAAATGCAGTGTTCAGGAGACCTCTTTCATCACTAGATATGGATTTCTCTACCCAAGTGGGAGTGTGACTTCCTCAAATTAACCAAAGGTCCGGGTTCAGCAGTACATTGTGGAAACAGCAACGTAAGGCACGATTTTTGTCCCTGTTCATCATCATGGTACATCTGTTTTCTCACTTTCAGAAGCCTCTGCCTGGCAGCAGGAACAGATGAGGTTGTGATGCTCTTGCTCTCGGGGTAGAGGGGCAGTGGATGCCTCGGAGGGTCATATCCCAGTCTGTCCCCTCTACCATCAGTAGTGCCTTTGTGCTTTCCAGTGAGGTGGCCCTGGGCAGACCTCCGCCCACTGTGGTGACCT
>NW_007727638.1:62887-164608 GCF_000696425.1 Galeopterus variegatus
GCGGGAGCGCTGCCGCGCTCCCAAGCAGCGCACTGTAGCAGTGCGCCACCAGGCCGGCCCAGGTCACTGATCCTTTTTGAGTTAACTTTTCATATGGGTAGGGTAAGGGTCCAAATTTATTCTTCTGCATGTGGATATCCAGTTGTCCCAGTATCATTTGAGAAACAGTCCTTTCCCCATTGAATGGTCTTGACACTGTTGTCGAGAGTGTTTTAACCAGCTAATGCTCTTTTGCAGGTTTTTGTTGAAATGTGGCTTCATCATTATTCCTTGGAGATGTACCAAAAAATGCAATCACCTCATGCCAAGGTATGTTTTTGTAGTTTTTCTTTCTGTCTCCTACCTCTGGCCCTGGTCAACCTGAATTTCCTCCACCTGAGTTAGTTTTCATGGGCTGGATGGTGGGAAGCAGAAACCCACCCTCCACCCTTTGCTCAGATATCAAACAAAATGTGGGTATTATTCTCCAGTTCTGTGGGGGACTTGCACCCCGATGGGTGGGCACTTGAGGCCTGAAGGTCTGTCCTTTCTGGGGTCCTCCCTGTGCTGCTTCCAGAGCCGTCTGCCTGGCAGCAGGAACAGATGAGGTTGTGATGCTCTTGCTCTCGGGGTAGAGGAGCAGTGGATGCCTCGGAGGGTCATATCCCAGTCTGTCCCCTCTACCATCAGTAGTGCCTTTGTGCTTTCCAGTGAGGTGGCCCTGGGCAGACCTCCGCCCACTGTGGTGACCTTGAGCCTCCTGTGCCTGCCCACACTGCCCTCCCACCTCCTCCAGAGCATCAGCAAGCAGCTGCTTTGTGGTGGGTGGGGCCTGTGCCCTCCTGCATGCAGCCTGGCCTGCTTTCCCCTCCTCTTCCTCCTCTTCACCTCCCTCTTCCCCGCCCCAAGGCAGCACACTTGTTTGCAGAGGTGTGGAGGTGACAGAGTCCTTGGGACCCTCCAGGTGTCACTGTTCCTGGGGCCAGCACCCCTCTGAGTTTGTCAGTGTAAAACAGTTCAGTTAGTGAGGAGCAGGGTGGGCAGTTGGATTCACACTCAGTGAAAAAGCTTGAATCACACACTCCTAGTCCCTTGTCAAGGGCAGTGTCAGCTACACGGTCTGCTGCTCGCAGCTTCTGTGCATCAGTTTGCCTGGTAGACTTTGATTTTGTCACTGCTGGACAGAGTTCTTGACGGCTCTGTGGGTGATGGAGTTAAAATTGAGGAGGGTGTCCCGTGCCTCTTCATCTCACTCTGGGGAGAAGCTGTGGTGCTGCTCCTGCTGCCAAGTTTGCGCCAGTTCTGCGGCACTGTGCTCTGCATGAGGAGGCTTGGGGTGCAGCCCCTGCTGCTCTCTCAAAGCACAGGGCGCTCTAAGACTCCATCCTAGGCCTTGAGTCACAAATAGTCCAGAGTGCCCTTCCTGCTTCTCGAGCAGACTTGCTGTGTGTTCCTGGCTGGCGTGTATGGGGGCCTGGCTTCCCCATGCCTCGTTCCCAGGGCCCCGCTTCTCCTCTGGGGCCCTGAATGCCTTGCTCCACGCCTGTGCATGTGGCTTGGCCTGGCAAGGCAGAGGCCGCTTCTCTGTGTTGTCTTCCTGTCTGCCCATTCTGTCTCCAAGTGAGTGGAACACAGCTGCTTTCCAGAAAGGCCCTTCTGGACTGTCATCTATGAGGATTCTATGTCCTCATGGGCAGTAGGCTGGGCCTACCAGGGCAGGACGTGCCTCTCCTTCCTCATGGCCAGACCTTAGGGTGAGTGAGACCTGCTCAGTATGACTGGCAGTGAGGGGACCCAGGCACCCAGAGAGGCTTTGCCCTCTGTTTCTATTTTTTCTTTTATTTAATATTGGTATATTAACCACCGCGCTTCCCAAGCGGCGCACTATAGCAATGCGCCACCGGGCCGGCCCCTCACAAAAGCTTTGATTTGATGAAGTCCAGTTGTCTGTTTTTTCTTTTGTTTAATATTAGTATATTGGTGTCGTATCCAAGAAATCATTGCCAAATCCAATGTCATGTAGTCTTTCCTCCCATGTTTTCTTCTAAGAGTTTATGGTTTTAGCTCTTACATTTAGGTCACTGATCCTTTTTGAGTTAACTTTTCATATGGGTAGGGTAAGGGTCCAACTCTGTTCTTCTGCATGTGGATATCCAGTTGTCCCAGCATCATTTGTTTGAGAGATTGTTTTGTTTTTTGCCTCAATAGGGATTGTTTTGTTTTCTGTTCTCTCCCTATTGAGGCAGAAAACAGAACCTGAGAAAAGTGGGTGGGTGGGAGCTGGGGAAAGACACCTGCCGAGGTGCACATCATTCAAGGCCCCTTACTGTTTATTCTGGTGTGCACTGCACCTGCCGTACAGAAGTTCTTGCCAGGCCCCACCTAGCCCTGATTTCTGGAGGCAGGGGGTACAGCTCCTGGGATCATGCTCCATGGCCAGGATGGGTCCAGGGCACATGCCTGCTCCCTGGCGGCTGCCATGGAACTGCCCTGTGTTCCCACAGGCCCAGGCAGGGGACCCACTGGGGAACTGTTTGCTCCCAGATTCCTTCCCAAGAGCTGCAGCTGAGCCCCGGTCTGGCCTGAGGACAGAGGGCTGTAAGGGCCGACGCCTCTGCTTATTCCTGCCCTGCTCTGCGTGTCTTCTCAGCACCTGCTGTGCACGTTCTGTCCTCTCTTGTGTGAGGCCCGGTGGGCATGCGGCGCTGGGCTGCGGGGTGCTTTGGCAGGCCTCGACGCTGCAGGGAGGTAGGGGGAGACTCCTGGGAGGGGCCAGACAGCATGTCAGCTCGTCTGTCATCCCAGTGTCCTTGACCATCCCAGCCTCAGGGTTCCTGCTGCCTCTGGGTGTGTGTGGTGGTCCAGATTCTTGGGGGTTCCTGCCCTTAGGAACTCTGTGTGCCTGCAAGGTGGGGGTCCTGGTGAGGTAGAAACTGTCTTCCCAGAGTTAGAACTGATGAGTACACCACCTTTAACAATTTCCAGAATGTGGGGTGTGGAAGGAAGAGGTTGGGGCCTGGTGGCTGAGTTTGTGCTTGTCTATTTTCTTTTTTAAATTTTTTTGGGGGCGGCTGATAAGGGGATCTGAACCCTTGACCTTGGTGTTACCAGCACCACACTCTAACCAAGTAAGCTAACCAGCCAGCCCCTATGTGCTCATCTTTGTGCTGCTCTTGGGAACCTGTTCCCATCCTTTCAATTCTCAGAGAGAACCATTCACGGAGGGGACATTGATTGGGTTTCAGACACATAGGAATTGATCATATCATATACTGATTTGGTAAACTCAAAACAGCCTAGGGAAATTCAATTAATTATATGTATATGTTTTGCTGGTCAGAGTCTTTCTGGAATTGGCTTCTCAAAAGTTTCCTCTCTGAGCCTCAAGGCCTTCAGGGCCTTGGTGGCCAGCAGCTGTCCCAAGCAAGCCCGTGGGTTCCTGGCAGGCTGCCTGCCACACCCAGCGTGGTCTCAGGGTTGGGGAGAGCAGTCCCTTTGTAGGACAGTGAATTGGGCTGACCCCATGGAGCTGGAGAGGCCTTTAGGCCCCAGTGACATCGAGGAACCTCCCAGGTGATCTTGAGTGTCTGTCTGTCCCTTGGCCTACAAGGCTAAGGAGAGTTCCCACCATGGGCCTGGCTGTGGGTTTGTCTGCACCAAGAGGGTCCGTTCGGGGCTGCTGAGAGGGGTGGTGTTTCACTGGCCTGAGACGGCTGGGGCTGCAGTTGTTTGGATTGTCACTGACCATGCTTTTGTTTTTGTTTTTTTGTTTTTTCTCCTTACCTCTGGGCTCGTTCTCACTGTTTTCTTTCTCTCCCCACCTCCCCATTTCCCTGTTCTGTCTCCATCTCTCCCCATCCTCATCCTCCACCCTCCCTGCCTCTTCTCTTGGCTTCTCTCTGTTTCGTTGTCTCAGCTGGAGGTTCTGCACTACCGGCTCAGTGTCTCCAGCGCCCTCCACAGCCCTGCCCAACCCAGCCTCCAGGCCCTCCACGCCTACCAAGTACTGACTGCTCCTGTTTTGTTCCTCATCCTCCCCCATGGTGTGAGCACAGAGTGCATGTCAGTGCAGCGGCAGGGCGAGGGTCTGGCCTGGCTGGCTATGAGTGACTTGGGCCCATTTTAAGCAGAGCAAAGCCTGTGTGTTGGGTGGGGAGGAGGCAAGGGTCAGCCTTCAGCCTGGCCTGGCTCCCAGCTTTGTAGGCTAGCCTGGTTTTGGGGTGTGTGGCCATGTGATGGAGTGAGTGAGGCAGATGGCCCTGACTGGCCATGGAGTCACAGGACCTGCCTGGCTAAGCACCTAGTCAGTTGTGGGCCCAGCTTTGTAGGCTAGCCTGGTTTTGGGGTGTGTGGCCATGTGATGGAGTGAGTGAGGCACATGGCCCTGACTGGCCATGGAGTCACAGGACCTGCCTGGCTAAGCACCTAGTCAGTTGTGGTGTCACAAGTTCTCAAGTGTTGGAGGGCTCTGTGCTTGGCCCTGGTTTGAGGCAGCTGAAATAGTCAGGCCTATGCAGTGGCCTGACTCACCCCCTATGTGGGTCCTGGTTCTCCAGAAGTGGCTAAGGATGCAGAGGCCCAAGAACTTAAGGGTGGTGCTGGTTCAGAGCCTTCACTCAGGCTGGAGGCTGCAGCTGCCCCCAAGGCTGGTGTGAGGCAAAGAGGTAGGAAGAGCTTTGGGCTCAGTCGCACAGCCCAGAGGCTGGCAGTCCTTGCAAGTCCAGCCGGGGATGGGCCTTCTCTTGTTGAGCCCCAGCCACTCGTAGACTCCCAGAGGCAGATGGGAGCAGGTGATAATCTCATGGAGACTGTGGTCTGCTTAGGCAGAAATGACAAGTGTGTGGATGGATTTGAGGCTAGTGAAGTGGAGTTTAGAGCTGTAG
This sequence comes from Galeopterus variegatus, assembly GCF_000696425.1. Taxonomy (NCBI): domain Eukaryota; kingdom Metazoa; phylum Chordata; class Mammalia; order Dermoptera; family Cynocephalidae; genus Galeopterus; species Galeopterus variegatus. The sequence continues at coordinate 67,750 of NW_007727638.1, forward strand.
GGTATTCAGGGATGACAGAGTTTGCTCATTTGTAAGAAACAGTGGAAACGTGGAGCCGTGCTTGTGATCAGGGGTCTTTCCAGCTCACCCAGGGAAGGAGTACACAACTGAACTTGAACTTGAGCACAAGATGAGAAAACATGGTTTGGACACCGAGTGTCAGTGGGATGGGGTGATGACCGCAGCACACAGTGGGCTTCCTGTTCAGGAGCAGCAGCTGCAGAGAAAGAGAGGAAGGCCCAGAAGGCCCAAGCACAGAGTGGGGTCCCGGGGAGAGCCTCTGGCTCCATTCACCCCCCAGCAGGAGAGGCAACGAGGGGCCAGCTGAGCCTGGAAGCTGGGCCCTGGGGGAAACGCTGCAGGCTTGGGGGAAGTGTCCTTGAAAAGTAATCAGGCGGAGGAGGCCGAGTGTGACCATGACTGGAGACCTCACATTGTAATTTGGCCCAGGAGGGGTGGGGAGCTGGGAGGGAGGAAATCTGGCTGGGAAAACCTAGTGGGAAAATAGCCTGAGAGGGGCCCTTGTGATTGCTGGGGGCAGGGGAAAGCTGGAGCCTGGCTCTCCAGAGACCGTGGAAGGATGGGGCAGCTGGGGCACGTGTAGTTCCTGGGTGGGGGCCATCTCCCCAGAACTGAAAGGACAGTGTCACAGCTCAGGATCCCAGGCTGGGGTCAGAGCAAGGGGCAAGGAATGAGACCATGGAAAAGGGGAAGGGAAGGCTCCTGGAAGGGAGGTGTGGCCTGGCTCTGATGCCCTTCCAGGCTTTCAGTGTTAGTATCACTGTTGTGCGTCCTGCTTTCTTCCTTACTTCAGAATGATGCAAAGTCATTGCCGAAAGGCTTAAAACAGAGATAGACAGAAGAAATTGACCTCCCACCCTGTAGTGCCATCCTTAGACTTAGCCACTGACCTGCAGGATGTGTCACCGGACCTGTGGAGGCATTTTCATGACAGGGAGTCCTGAGTGGACGGTGACATGGGCAGAAGCCTGTTCGTGGTCTGCTGCGTCTGGGGCATGTGAGGAGGCCAGGCCCTGTACCAGCCTCAGCATTGCAAGTTTATCGAGGCCCAAGGTTGGGGGCAAGTGTAGGGAGGGGAGTGCGGCTGCGTAGACTCAGGGTCCTGCCTTCAGATGCCCTCCCGCAGTCTACTCAAGCACTGAACAACCAGAAGAACCCCACAGCCGGCAAAAAAGGCTTTCCTCTTGGATCTTGGTCTCAAAGATCCTGCATTTACATTGTGAATGAGATGTTTGGCTCACGAACTCAATGGTGCTCTTGCCTTGGAGATTGTAGCTGACCACATGTCCATTGTCAAAGAGGAAATGACATGCGGGCTCCCCCCAGGCTGAGCCCCCATCTGGCCTTGTCCAGGAGGGGGAGGAGGTGGAAGGGGTTGGGGTTGTGGCCAGAGGAGGAATTGGGGAGGAAGGAGAAGCTGTGGGCCCCAGCAAGCTTTCTGCACATGCCCGGAATATAGGCAGAAGACCCTGCATCCAGAGCTTGGGTGGGACGCTGGCTGGCCCTGATCCCTGCTCCCTGCTACTCGTCCTCTGGCTGGCCAGAAGGTGGACACCCCTGAAAATCAGCACAGGCCGCAGTGCCTGGTGGGCCATGACCTGTGCCACCCACTGAGGATGTGTGGCCATGCTTTGCAGAAGCGGGGTTTGAGGCCTGCTGGGAAGCACTTGGCACGTTTGTGTGCTTAGCAAGCCTTCTTGAGATCAGAGTGAGGGTACTGGGTTCAGCACTTCACTGCTGTGAGCTCATCTCAGTTCAGACTGAACATGTCCACTGCGTGCCAGGCCCAGAGGTGGCCCCACTCCCGGGCTGGCCCAGGGGTGAGACGTGGTCAGAGCTGGGGGCTTCCTGGGCCCTGATGCCTTCCTCCTCCTACTCCCCTTAGGAGGCGTTCACACCTACCGAGGAGCACGTGCTTGTGGTGCGCCTGCTGCTGAAGCATCTGCATGCCTTCGCCAACAGCCTGAAGCCCGAGCAGGCCTCCCCCTCTGCCCACTCCCATGCCACCAGCCCCCTGGAGGAGTTCAAACGGTGCTTGTGGGGCAGGGCTCCTGTGGCCTCTCCTCCCCCCTCCTCCTGTACACTATGATCTTTCCCGTGGGTGAGGGGTGGCCCCTTCCTGCTCAGAGAGCATGTGAGGCCTCTGCAGGGCTGGGTGTCGGGAACTCTCCCACACTCCTGGGCCTGTCTCCTCACCTCACCCTACCCCTGCTGCCAGCTGCGTCTCCAGCTCCCAAAGCCTGTCCCTCCAGACCTGCCCTCTCCAGTGGAGGGTCTTGCTGCTCCCTCTCATCCCCTCTTTCCCAGTGGTAGAGGGAGCTCTGCACTGAAGCCATGCCCTCCCCTTCCTCCTCCTCCTCTGTCCCAGGCCGACTGGGGCCAACAGAGCAGGTGACTTGTGTGGGGCTGAGGTGAGGTGCATGCAGGAGCCACACTGGCTCAGCCACTTGCATGCCGTGTGTCTTGGGATGTTTCCTAACCTCTCTGAACCTTGGTTTGTAGAAAGGGATTAAAACAGGTCTTACCTCCAGGGGGTGCCCAGTGCTCCCTACTGGCAGAGCCGAGCCTCACAAATAGGAGCTGTTGGGTGAGCAGCAGCAGGTGACCCTCCCCTCCCCCGCAGGGCTGCCGTCCCGAGGTTTGTCCAGCAGAAGCTCTACCTCTTCCTGCAGCACTGCTTTGGCCACTGGCCCCTTGACGCGTCATTCAGAGCTGTGAGTGTCGTCATGTCATACCTTTGCCCTCTGTGTGCCTGGTGAAGGAGGTCCCATGGGCCAGAAGAGGGAGGGAAGTGACTGTCACTGCAGAGGCCTTAAAGAGGCGATCTTGGTGGCCACATGTTTGAGTTTCCAAAGCAAACCCTCAGGTACAGTAGAGCTCTGCCCTGACCCAGCTGTTTGTCGATGGGCAGGTTCCTGACCTCACCCAGCTGTGCTCAGCTCTCAGCTGGGAAAAAGCACTCATGACCTCGACTTCTGAAGGTCTGGTGTAAGGGTCAGACGTCGCGGGGATATGCAGGTCCCTCCTGCACCCTCTCGGGGGTTGCGGGAACAGCCGATCTCGATCTCTCATTGGTATCTGTATCGAGGTCAAGGAGAACAGCCAGAGCCTGTGGCGCCCCTGCCCTCCCCCAGCAGAGTGCAGGCCCCACTGCTCAGGCGTTGGCCCTTCCTACCTCAACTGCCTCCCGGGAGCCAGGCCCCAGGCCACCGGAGGATTTTACTCAAAGCCCAGACAGCTCCAGCCCCATGGCCTCCAGCTGCTGGGTCCTCAGAGCACACGTGTCCCTCACCAGGTGCTGGAGATGTGGCTGAGCTACCTGCAGCCGTGGAGGTACGCACCTGAGAAGCAGGCTCAGAGCAGTGACTCCCAGCCCCGGTGTGTGTCAGAGAAATGGTGAGCCCCTGGTGGCCTCCTGTGCTCTTCTCCCAGGTCCTATGGAGTGGGCACGCAGGCTGGCTCTTCCTTGACCAAACCTTGTCAACTCTGAAATTGATTTTCCTAGGAGACAGTGGGGATCCTTTGTCCTGCCCCTTGCCCTGTACTGTATCCTCCTGGCTCAAATGAATGCTCATGGTCGCCCCCAAACCTCCACCCTCAACCCTTCCTCACTAGCACAGAGCAGCAGTTGCCTCTCTTTCATCTCCCACTTGCTCCTCATAGCGGACCCCCAGGCTGACCCCCAGACTTCCACGGGACCTGGTTTTGCCAGTGGCCACTCCTCTCCTTGACCATCTCCCTCTTTGCGCCCCTCTGGTGTTTCTTCTCTCTGCCTCGTCAGGCTCTGGGTCAGCCTCCCATGGTGGCCCATGGTGGTGTTGGTCCTCTTGGACAGGAGCCTCATCCTTAATTGAGAATCCGTTGTCCTTAGGGGACTTACGTCTCACCTTCCTCTGTCCTGCCCTCTTCCCTGCCCACCCAGAGTCCCCCTGAGCTGCCACCTTCCTGAGATCTTGGCCAGGGAGAATCTGGAAGCCTGGGAAGAGCAGGGACATGAGGGGGTGTGGCCCAGTGGGGCCCCTGCCTCCTGCAGGAAGTCTGGCCCCAACATGCCACCTCGGTCCCCAGGGCGCCCTTTGTCCAGGAGAACCTGCTGATGTACACCAAGCTATTTGTGGGCTTTCTGAACCGTGCACTCCGCACAGACCTGGTCAGTCCCAAGAACGCACTCATGGTGTTCCGAGTGGCTAAAGTCTTTGCCCAGCCCAATCTGGCCGAAATGATCCAGAAAGGTAAGTCCCAAGCCCTGGTCCAGCCAGGTAGGCCCTGCCCTGACGCTGAATTGGAGCCATTAGAGCCAGGCCCTTAGCTGGCAGGAAGCAGTGCTTAGAGAAGGACCCATGGAGCCAAGTGTGCCTCATGGGCTCTCAGGGGGCCTCAGCAAAGGTTGCTTTGGGGACTCCTGGTGCATATCAGCACGGTGAAGCCTTTCAGACTGGCTGAGCCTTCTTTCCCTGTGAAAGCAGAACGCTGGGGGTGGCTGCAAAGCCTGGAGCTGCAGCCCCTGTAGAGCTGCTCTCTCTCCCTGGGGACTCAGGAGGCGATCTTCTTGGTCCCTTTCATGTTTGCTGGGTGTTGGCTTCCGTTGCTCCCTCCTGGTGTTTGCCTTCTGTGAGCACTGGCAGCTATCAGCCACCTACCACACAAGACACCTCTTAGGCTGTTCCTCGGGAGCGCTCTGGGTGTTGGCTTCCGTTGCTCCCTCCTGGTGTTTGCCTTCTGTGAGCACTGGCAGCTATCGGCCACCTACCACACAAGACACCTCTTAGGCTGTTCCTCGGGAGCGCTTACCACGGTCATGGCTCCCAGGAGGTGGGAACCAGGCTTGTCTTCTGCCTGCCAGGTGAGCAGCTGTTCCTGGAGCCAGAGCTCGTCATCCCTCACCGCCAGCATCGGCTCTTCACAGCTCCCACGTTCACTAGCAGCTTCCTGTCGCCATGGCCGCCAGCTGTCACTGATGCCTCGTTCAAGGTGAAGAGTCATGTCTACAGCCTGGAGGGCCAGGACTGCAAGTACACCCCAATGTTCGGGCCTGAAATCCGGACTCTGGTGAGTGGGTCAGAGGCGCTGCCCAGCCACAGGGTCCCTGAAGCTGGGGCAAGCCACAGAGCCAGGGAGGGCACACACGCTTCAGAAAGAAAAGAAGGTTGGGTGTTGATAGGCGCTGCCGTATCTTCCCCCCACCTCCTTTTTTTCAGTCAATTCTAATTTTTTTCTGATAACAAAGGTAGTGTTTGTCTGGAAACTTTTCACATTTAGAAGATCCTCCATTAGTCTTTAAAAGTCCTCACAGAAGCTGCCCCTCAGGGTTGTTAGCTCATCTGGGTGTGCGCCCCCTGCCTGGATAGTGGCACCCACCATCCATGCTGTTGGTGCCTGGGTGCCAGGAGGTGGCCCCTGAGCTGGTCCACTTGCCTGTGCCCCTCGCAGGTCTTACGCCTCGCTCAGCTTATCACGCAGGCCAAGCAGACGGCCAAGTCCATCTCTGACCAGTGTGTGGATAGCCCGGCCAGTCGCTCCTTTTTGTCATGGCTGGGCTTCTGCCCTGTGGATGCAAACAGCTCCTACACAGCTAATGACCTAGACGAGATGGGGCAGGACAGCGTCCGGAAGACAGATGAGTACCTGGAGAAGGCCCTAGAGTACCTGCGCCAGATATTCCGAGTATGAGCTGTGGGCTTGCCCTTTCCTGGGGGCCCCCTCCTGCCTCACCTCCCTGCCTTACCCATGGTTAGCCACGCACCAGTCACAGGCCTTGCACACATGACCCTGGCCTGGCTTCTGCTGCAGGGGACCCTTGGGCTTGTCTTTTGGGAGGCAAGCCCACAACCAGAAGGCCACGTCTGGGTCCTTTTGTTGTTACTGTTGGAGGCCAGTGGGGTGAAGAGCAGCCCCTCCGTTCATGTTGAGATGGAAAGCCGAAGTGTTTCTCTCTGACAGCTCAGCGAAGCCCAGCTCACCCAGCTCACACTGGCCCTGGGGGCCACTCAGGATGAGAACGGGAAGAAGCAGCTCCCTGACTGCATCGTGGGGGAGGATGGGCTCATCCTCACGCCCCTGGGCCGGTACCAGGTAAGAGGCCAAGTCTTGGAGGGCATCCGACAGGGCCCCTGACCTGTGTGTGACCCCTTACCCCCCAAGCAGGGACTGCTCCTTTGAGTTGTTGGCAAAGATGTATTTTCTGAACTGCCTGCATGGCCTGGGTTTCTAGATCATCAACGGGCTGCGAAGGTTTGAAATTGAGTACCAAGGGGACTCGGAGCTGCAGCCCATCCGGAGCTACGAGATTGCCAGCCTGGTCCGAGCACTATTCTGGCTGTCATCCGCCATCAACCGCAGAGTGAGTGAACAGGAGGGTGGGCCTGGCCTCTTCTGGAAATGGCCCCAGGCAGCACCCTCACCTCAGCACTCCCATTCAGTCCTGCAAACCTGGGAGAGTCTGGGTGGAGAGTGGTCTGTGAGGGAGAGCTTTCCCCTGAGTCCCTGGGTGGCCTGTGAAGGTGGGCGTTCTGCTGTCCCAAGGCCTGTGCTGCCTGCTGTCCCCACTCCCATCTGTGCCTTTGTGCTTCAGTTTGCAGGTCAGATGGTGGCTCTGTGCTCCCGGCATGACTTCCTCGGCAGCTTTTGTCGCTACCACCTCACTGAACCTGCACTGGCCAACAGGCACCTGCTGAGTCCCGTGGGGCGGAGGCAGGTGGCCAGCCAAGCTCGGGGCCCCAGGCTCAGCCTGCGCTTCCTGGGCAACTACCAGACGCTGCTCTCGCTCCTGCTGGCCTTCTTTGTGGCCTCTCTGTTCTGTGTCGGGCCCCTGCCCTGTGCTTTGCTCCTCCTCCTGGGATACCTCCTCTATGCCATGGCCATGACGCTGCTGACCGAGCGGGGGAAGCTGCACCAGCCCTGACGGGGTCAGCCGATGTCTCCAGAGCAGACAGGGTGCATTTGCCACAGGCCCCTCCCTTGGGCCTGAGAGGCCAAGGGAGGCCTCTTCCAAGCCAGAGCCTGTTCATCTTGGGCCTTCTAGGGGGTGTTTTCCCACAACAGTGGAGTCATCTGGAAGAAACTGAAATGAGAAGGGAGAGCAGTCCTGGTGGCGTGACAACCGAGCCCAGCCGCCAGCCCTGCCCTTCCTCTGCTATCAAGGCCTTTCTTTTTCAGTAACTGTTTTAGGATTTTGCCGTGTAAAGCTGAACAGCTAGTGTGCTGATGGCCAGCTCTGGGTCTTATTCTCCCTGGAGGGCCATCCTCAGCCTTGGCCTCTCCCCTTTGGCTGTCCTTGAGCAGGGCAGGTTGTGACATCTCCTCTGCCTGGGTGATTCCAGGAAAGCTGCTCTGCCTCCACTCCAGCGAAGAATCAAAGTTTCTAAGAGATTCCTGAGAAAACTAGATAGTAGACCTCCTCTGATCTCTCACTTTAAAGCTACATTTTGCCACCACATTTGGCAAAGCATAGTCATTCTCCTTCCTGTTCTCCCAGCTGTTCCAAGGCTGGGCCATAGAATTCCACTTCTGAAGAGATGAAGACTCTCTGAGCGCACAGGAACTTGACAGGACAGTGCTTCGCCCCTGATCCCTGAGCCATTGAGCAGGAGCAGCAGCCCAGTGTCGCGCCCCACTGTGCCCTGTCATGGTTGGATGCTGGCCTTTGGTAGGCATGGGGGCCACACACGGTCGATGGAATCAGGTCCTACTGGCTTTTGGGCTACAACCAAAGATGGTCAAAGCATTGTTTGTATCTTCAATAAAATCAAGTGCTCAAGACACAGGAACCTTTTGATAATATTGACGTATTCAAAATGTACACCAGTTATGTGTTCACTATCAAAAACAAATCACAAGCGCCGGCCCGTGGCTCACTCGGGAGAGTGCAGTGCTGATAAACACCAAGGCCATTGGTTCGGATCCCTATACAGGGATGGCCAATTAGCTCAGTTGGGAGAGCGTGGTGCTGACAACATCAAGCCAAGGGTTAAGATCCCCTTACCGGTCATCTTTAAAAAATATATATATATATCACCACAGAGTCTCACACCTTCATTCATCCTACAGGTGATGCACCAGTGAGACCAGCATCTCAGCAGTGATTTTTATTTATTTATTTATTTTTATTTTTAAAAATATATATATATATCACCACAGAGTCTCACACCTTCATTCATCCTACAGGTGATGCACCGGTGAGACCAGCATGTCAGCAGTGATTTTTATTTATTTATTTATTTTTATTTTTATTTTTATTTTTTCGTCTTTTTTCGTGACCGGTAACGGGATCGCAACCTTCGGTGTTGCGCCCGTACCACGACCAGCAATGGGATCGCAACCCTCGGTGTCACGCCCGCACCGCGCTCAACCAGTGAGCGGACCGGTCTCTATATGGGATCCGAACCCTTGGCGGAGCGCCGCCATACTCCCAAGCGCCGCACTCTACCGGGTGTGCCACTGGGCCAGCCCTCAGCAGTGATTTTTAAACTAAGCCTTTGTTTTTGGTGTGTGTGGTTTTTTGTTCTTTTTTTTTTTTTTAACAGTTTTCAAATTGTAAACGTTGGGCTTTATAGTTGATGTAAACTCAGAATAATGGCATTTTTGGGCCTGTGACCAAAAATCAAACCCATCTTGTAACTGACAATGGATCTGAATAAACCCAGTCTTGCTTCTGAGTCTTCCAGTGCTGGGTCTCATCTCTGGTAAGTTCACCCACACAGGGACCCTGCTGACTTGGAAATTGCAGAAACGGCAGCTGGGCACTCTGCTGTCCACAACTTTGGTCTTCATTGACCTTCCTGGGGACACACTTCCCCAGTGGAGTGGGCATGTGCTGCCCCCGCCTCCCCATGATTCCAAGTGCCCAGAAGGAAGAGGCAAGGACTCTGTGGCCACTGTCCCCTGACACAACATCCCGGTGGGAGGAAGGTGGCCCAGGTGGCTAGTTACTGACTGGTCCACATCCTGCCTATGCACAGACCCCCATCCAGCCAGGGTGGGCTTGGAGGGAGAGGCTGTGTTCTGTCCCTCTGTCCTGGTGCCAAGGTCTCACCATGGGGCTGGGCCTGGATCATGAGTTGCTCGAGAGAATTGAATGAATAATTTAGTGAGCTTTGGAGCCGACATGCGTCGTGTGCTCAGGAAATGATTCTGTGCATGGTTCCCAGCTGGACAGTGACATGGATGGAGGCTTGGCCTGCATAGCCTGCACCCGCCCACCTACAGGAGGCCTCTGGTCACAAAGCTGTTGGCCAGCTGTTCCTGGGGTGCCTGGGGAGGGGCCCTGAGTCGGAGGCCCTGGGAGGTGCTTGTGCCCAGAAGTGGGATGCAGAGACATAAGTGCCAAATCCTAGGGATCCCCCAGTACCCTCTGGTATCCCCAGGGCATTTAGGACCCCATTGCTGGGCTTTGACTTGCAGGGGGCTCCCAGGGGCTGTCTGGGCATCAGCCCTTTAACGCTTGGCCAGAGCACTCACAATGTGGGAGAGTCCCCAGGTGGGTGAGTTCACCCCAGGACCATGGGACTGGGCAAGGGACTCCAGGCCTTGGAGGAAGGAGTCGGCCGCAGGTCGCAGATTTAAGTACCTCAATCTGTGTTGTGTAAGTGGATCCAGCTGCCAGATGTGTGGGCAGCTGCCGGAGAGGCCCTGGGTGCTGGGCCCAGCTGTGGATGTTCTTTTCTGGGTCAGGAGACTGTGGAATAGCTGGCGCACTCCTGCCAGGGCCCCTCCTGTTGCTTGGCTGGATAAAGCCTCCTTTCCCTTGGTTTTTTATTGTTTTATTTTGGGGGGCTAAAAAAAAAGTCAGAATTCATAAAAAGAAGATAGAGCACCCATATTCCCACCACACCAAATTAACCACCACAACAATTTGGTTATGTTTGTCTCCAGTGCTGTTTTTAAAAATTGATGTAAAACTTACATATGGCAAAATGCATGGCGTTAAGTCTTTGGATCGGTGAGTTGTGAGAACTGGGGCTACTGCTAATGCAGACCCCCCTCACCGTGTAGGGTGACACCACTGATGGAGACTCCACTCGCTGAGTAGGGTGCATCCCCCGAGCCCCTGCAGCCCCTCCTGTCTGTCCCTCTCCCCACTGGCAGTGGCCCTGCAACTCTCAAGCTTCGTGCGGCGGGAGCCTTAGGCCCTGGCTCTGGCGCTGAGCAGTGTGCTGAGGCCCTTTCATGGCATTGCGTGTCCTTGAAGTTCATGCTGTTGTCTGTTTTTGGTTCCTGGGCAGTGTTCTCTGAATAAAGTAAAACATGGTCTGTTCACTGGTCACCTGAAAAATTCATATCCAGTTTCTGGTTGTCTGAGTCAGGGGCTGAGAGTGTGCGTGTACGTCTGTGTGTGGACATGTTCTTGTTTCTCGTTGTATGAACCATGTTCTTTATTTCCTGTATGTGATGTTTTGGGGGCACCTTGTAGACCTGAGACTTCCCCTCCCAGGGTCAGCTCACATCCGGGGTGGAAAGCCGGGCAGACCAGCCGACCCAGGCTGTGCTCACCATCCACCCATCAGACTCCCACTCACCCAGCCAGAATTTCCTGCCCCAGGCCAGCCCCGGCCAGGTGCCAGCTGCTGCAGACCCCTTCATGGCACGATACCTGCACAACTATTCATGCAAGGCAGCCGTAGCTGCTACTCAGCCTCCCAGGGAACCCCGTGGCGGCTCTGGCCAGGGCCTCCTACACCCCTCTCAGCCCCTGCCTGGCCCTGGTGCTGCCATGTGGCCCTGCCTGGCGTGATGAGCCCCTGTTCTCGAGAGAGGTGATAAAAGTCTTCTTTCCAGGCTTTAGCCTCTCCTGTGGTCACTTGGCCTCCCTTGTGAACCAGGACCTGGCAGGAAGCCCTCTTGGGCACCTCCCTGTGGGGGCTGCTGGGGTCACAGGCACCCCATGGGAAGAGGCTGCTTCACAGCTTCCCAAAGTGAGTGTGCACTTTGCTTTCCCAGGAGTGTGCAACAGTCCAGCCACTCCATGTCCCTGCCGACACTTGATCTAGCAGGCCTGGTGTGGCCCACACACTCAAGCCCCACTGGCACGTGGGTCCCTTGCTGTGGCAGCAGAGCAGGCACTGTGGTCCCTTGAGCTGAGGCCCTTCGCCACCGTGCCTTTTATAGGACAAGTCTGCTGATCCCTGGGACACCTCATGGCATGCACACAAACTAGTCCATCACTGCACTGACATTTACTTATTCTAGTCTCTTCTATTTCAATCTGTAGAAGAACACTGGTCACAGCCCACTGAACTGATTTGGCCCACAGTTGGAGGCTGCCTAGGATGTGGTGTCCAGCAGTGGAGTCATTAGGCCGTGGGGTTTGTATTCGGTTTTTTTGTTTTTAATTTATTTCATCATCATTATTATTACATTCTAAGATGTTGTTGTGGAGCAGTTGTGGGGGAGGATGAGTGGGAAAAGGGGAGCGGGATAAGGCAGGTGGAGGGGGGACATGGTTGAGGCCTGTGGCACGCCCCTTATTCCAGCAGGGGAGGGAGCCCAGGGGGCTTCCAGCAGCAGCTCAGTCATGGTTGGGCTGAATGCGGACGTCAGGTGGCATGGCTGAGGTCCTTGGCCCTCCCCTTTCCCTGGCTTGGAGCCCAAGGGGCTTCCAGTCCTTCTAGGATTTCTAGGTGTTCTTTGGTGGCGTTAGACCTATACCAGTTAATATCAAAGTTTGTCTCTGATCTGTGAGCATTTTGTTTTTCTTTCAGTTCTGTGTTGGATTATTTGCTGTTCCCACTACTTAAACTGCACTGGAACTAATTTGTTGTCCTTTGCTTACTTCTAAAATGCGGGACCTTCCTGTGGGGACCATTACTTAAGCCCTGTTGTTGAGCTAAATTGCTTCTTTGCTGCTGATTCTCTGGGGAAGGCTTTTTGTGCAACTCAGGTTTTAATGGTTGGCCTTGTATGTACTTCCTGGTCTTGTGAAGTCTGATACACCTGGGTTGTGTGGAAACTCTGGTCTGGGCCTGAATCTTTTCAGCAAACTGCACCCCCTGCAGTTCTATTTTCCTGACCAGTCTCCACTGAGTGGGCCTGTGCTGATGGGCACATCAGCCATCCTTGCTATGCCCCAGTGTTCCCCTGGTGGGCCTTTCTCCCTCAGCCCCTGCACTCCAAACACTTCCCACGGGATGGGCCATGCACCAGTCCCTTGTGATGACTCACCGGCCTCTGAGTGACTTTTTTCTGTTGTCTGTGGCCCCTGCTCCTATGTGGGTCCACAGGAACCCTGTTAGTGGTCTTGCTGGCCTGGGGGCCACCAAGGCCCTCTTCTCCCTTGCAGCCTCCAAGCAACATCATATGAAGGGCACAACTGTGGCTTTTGCCAGCTCCTGCTCCATGTGCTCACCAGGGCCAGCCCTGAAGTGGATAGGGCATGAAATGGTGGGAGTGGTCCTTTCTCTTTCTCACTGTGGCTTCTCCCGCCTTCATGCACTCTGTAGGTCTTTCCTCCTCTTCCCCTGAGCTCTGGCAGCCCCAGCTTTGCTGTCGTTGTTTTTTAATAGTTGTGAATTGGTCGATCGTGGGAGAGGGTGATGCTGGGGACTGCCTATCCTGTCATCTTGATCGGAAGTCCACCTGTATTCAGTTTTAGAAGATAATGCCAACAGGCTTTCCACATGGTAGTACCATGCACACTTCTGTCCGTAGCAGCTTCCATGACTCTAATCCTGGCTGACATTTCTGGGAACTTGCCTGCCTCATAGGGTGATGTACGTACAGAATGTGCATGAAGCATCTACAGTGCAACCTGGTGCATTTACACAGACTGAACACGCCCATCTAAGCAGCATCCAGGAATCCCCTCTCCAGCCTGGCCAGCCACGACCCTCCCCCAGAGGTAACCGAACACCACTGACTAGTTTTGCCTGTCCTTGAATCTCGGGAGCATGGAATCATGCAAGGTGTGCTCTCGCTGGCCTTGCTCTTCTCAGCCCTGTGCATGGCTTCACCCCTCACTTCCAAAGCCATGGTCCCCCCTGTTCTTCAGGGTCCACCACGTGGCTGTATGCAGGACCATCTCCTGTTGCTGTGGACAGCTCCGGTGCGCGTGTCTGGGAGCAGATGGCTCAGCTGTGGGACGTGTGTGCACTTGGCACAATTAGCTTCTGCGAATCGGGTTGCCAAAGCGCCCGTGATGCTTTCCCTCCTCTACCGGGTGCAGCTGTTCCCATGAGTACCGAGAGTTCTGGACTCTTGTTGGTCTGGCGGGAATACGGTTCTCTCTCACTGTGGTTTAAATTGTGTTTCTCTACTGTTGGGTTGGGTGTCTTTTGTGTTTATCAACTATTCATGTTTCTTCTGTAAAATGTCTATTTTTGTCTTTCGTCAATGTTTTCAATCTCTATTATTGATTTCTACTTCAATTCCTTTGTAGCCAGAGAAGTATTGTTTGATTTCAGTCCTTTCCCATTTGTCGCACTTGTTATTGGACCCAGGTGTGGTTTTATTCAGTGTTCCACATACGTGTCTTCCACCATGTTTTCAGGGAATGTTCTAAAAATCCCAGCCAGGTCAGCGGTTGACAGTGTTGCTCAGGTCTCCTGGATCCTTGCTGATCTTCTGTCTACGTTTTCTAGTGACTCCTGCGAGGGGAGGGTTGATGTCACCTGTTCTTCTCCCAGCTCTGTCCGCTGTTGCTTTATATGCTTTAAAGCTCTGTGGGGTCACGGTTAGGGCTGTTCTGTCCTTTCGGTGGAATGCTCCTTCTCTCCTTACGTAATAATGTCCCTCTTCATCCCTGGTAACTTTCCACATTTTAAAGTCTACTTTTTCCAATAACAGCACAGCCACTCCAGCTTTTTTTCTGGATAGTATTTGCATGATCCATGTTTTTCCATCCTTTATTTTAACCTTTCTTGTGTTACTATATATGAAGTGGGTTTCCTGTAGACATGTAACCACTGCCCCAGCCAGTTGTAGAACATTTCCATCACCCCAGAAAGCACCTCCGTGTCCCTCTGTAGTCCACACCTTCTGCACCTCAGGAAACCACTGACCTGATCTCTGTCTCTGCAGTTACTCTGCACGTGAATGAAACATGCCTTCGTGTAAGTTCTGTTGTTCAGCATGCTGTGGATATGCATCCTCCATGTTGTATGTATGTAACTCACTCATTTTTATGAATATGCTACAGTTTACCATTCCTTGATAGACACTGGGGTGGTTTCCAGTTTGAAGCTGTGTGGAGAAGGCTGCGTGAACATTCATGGACAGGTTGTTGTGGGAACATCTGTTTTCATTTCTTTGGGGCAAATACCTAGCAGTGGAATTGCTGGGTCCAGGAGAGCTGTCCCTTGTCTCTGGGAGGAACTGCTCTCTAATGTGGCTGTGCCACTCCCACTCCTGGCGCTGTGCTCACCTGTGCCTGGTAGTTCCGGTCTTTCTGACATTAGCCACCCCAGTGAGCACGTGGTTTCAATTTACACCTCCCTGGTGCCTAGTGATGTTGGCACTTTTCCAGTTGCTTCTGAGCCGTGCATACGTCTTCTCCTGTGAAGTGTCTGTTGAAATGTTTTGCCCATTACTTTATCGGATTGTCTTCTTTTAATGTGTGGGGGAGTTATTTATGTGTTCTGGATATAAGACCTTTGTCAGGTATATGTGGCAGGACTGTTTCCTCTCTGAGACTATGATGGTGTCTTTTGAAACAAAGCTTTTAATTTTGATGAAGTGTCACTTATTTTTTCTCTTTATGGTTATTGCTTTATACATCCTGTTCAAGAAATCTTTGCCTACCCCAAGGCTGTGAATGCATTCTTCTATTTTTCCTTCTAGAAAGTATAGTTTTATTTATTTATTTTTTTTTAAAAAAGATGACCGGTAAGGGGATCTCAACCCGTGGCTTGGTGTTGTCAGCACCACGCTCAGCTAGTGAGCAAACCAGCCATCCCTATATAGGATCCGAACCCGTGGCCTTGGTGTTATCAGCACCGCACTCTCCCGAGTGAGCCACGGGCCGGCCCAAGAAAGTATAGTTTTAACTTTTATGATTAGGTTCATATATTCTTTTGAATTGACTTTTGTGTGTGGCATGAGATAAGGGTGGAGGCCCAGCACTATCTGTTGGAAAAACTACCCTTTCCTGTTGAAATGCCTAGAAACAGCCTCACCATGTTTTGCTCAACTTTACAGTTGTTTTTGGTCCAGGATTAGTCATACCATCATGGCTAGAAGCGGACAGCCATATCTTGTCTTTTAATTCAATTTGCAAAATTCGTCTTTTTTTTTTTTTTTAAAGATGACTGGTGAGGGGATCTTAACCCTTGGCTTCGTGTTGTCAGCACCACACTCAGCCAGTGAGCGAACCAGCCATCCCTATATGGGATCCAAACCCGTGGCCTTGGTGTTATCAGCACCACGCTCTCCCGAGTGAGCCACGGGCTGGCCCCAAAAATTCATCTTTTAATAAGTGGAACTCTTTTATATTTATTGTAATTTCTTTCTTTGGGATATACTCAGGCCATCTCTCTTCCATGGGAGAAAACTTGATCTAGTAACTGCTCTGCTGGCTGCTCCTAACTTAAAATAAATATTTATGTTTTTCAAGAGCTTAATAAATTGATCTGAAAAATATCTGTCCTGCCCCCTACCTCCAAACAAAACCAGTGTCTTAGCCTTTCTGCAGGAATTCCACCCTTCCACATACCAGCCTCCTTGGAATGATCTAGAATTTTAGTCCTAAATTGCTACAGACATGATTTGTCTGGGGTGGATGGCTTGATCATTCAGTCCATAGTGAACTTTACTATGTTTTTTACTAACCATGGGATTTTCCTGTGTATCTACTATAATTTCTGGTTGTTTTCCTTTTCGCAAATATTTCCTTCATCAGTGTATTAGTCCGTTTATATTGCTTATAACAACATACCTCAAAGTGGGTAATTTATGAAGAAAAAATTGATTGCTTATAGTTTCTGAGGTTGGGAAGTCCAAAGTCCACCTGGTGGTGGCGACAGTGACCCAGGGGTCTCACATTGCAAGATGGTGGAAGCAGAGAGAGAGCAGCAGAGAGAGACAGACTTTCCTCAGAACCACACCCCTGACCACCATTTTTAATCCATTCACTACTGCACAGTCCTACAGTCCAATCACCTCTTCAAGGCCCCACCTTTCAATTACCATAACAGGATTTCCCACCCTGTTAACAGTCACAGTGGGGGCCAAGTTTCCAATACATAAAATGTGAGGGACACAGTTCAAGCATCAATGAGTTTTGGGGGATGTAATTCAATCCACTACAAACAGGATTTTCAAGAAGGATCTTGTGAGTTACCTTTCTGAAGCTTTGTAGGCTTCAGAATATAGTTTTGCCCTGTTCACATAAGTGGTAATGCCACTGGACAGAACATTTGAATATTTTTAATTCGACATGCTAAAGCCACCGTCCTCCCACCTCCTGCTATCAACCTGATCCTTACTCGTCCTTAGCTAGGCTGGATTTCCCCCTGGAAAGATTTTCTAAAGAATTTCCCACTGTCTTCATTACGTGTTGCGTTAATGAATCTGTCCCATTTGGCACTATGAGTCCTTTTAATTTGAGATCTTACATCTTTCGCCACTTCTCACATCTTCAAAAACTAGTTATTGAAGTTTCCTTCTCGGAGACCTCACATGTGGCTGCTAATGCTGGAATTTTCTGTCTGTATCCTTTCTTGATCACTTCTCAGCCTTTTGGCTAAATCAAGTATATCCTTTCTTGAAGCCTCTCAGAGACTTCTCAAGCCTGGTCGGAGAGCTCACTGACAGGTGCCGCTGTGTCCACTGAGTTCTCTCTCCTTTTATGTTCAAACACACGCTGTATCTCTGCTGGTTTTCCTTTATGCCTGTTAATTCTGGCTTCATGTTATCAATACCGCTCCTTGCCCCTGTGGAGATACTATGATTTTCTTGTGCGGCACAGATCGTCGGCGTGTCTCCCTCCATGCTCTCGCTCCTCAGTTGTCTCATTTTCCCCGTTAGTACATCCTCTGAACCTGTGTGTGTGTGAGCGTACGTGTGTGTGTTTGCAAATGCATGTGTGCATGTAGGTATTTGGGGGGACAGTTAATTGTCATGTAATGGCTTCTTATGGACGACGGTCACACACACATGCACATGCACCCTGTGGCCGCAGCTTCCCACAGATTTCATGCTGGGCTCTTAGACTTGCCAAGCCCCCCTCCTTGGCATCTCCAGGCCGGGTTCATGAAAGAGCAGGAGCCTCTATCAGGTGGATGTCTTGTGGTCAGGGTCTTGGGGGGCTCTTCTAGAAATGCACATGTCTTCCCTCCGCGGCGTGGTCCTCAGCAGGTCCTCTTCATCGGTGCCTGCATCCTGCTCCTGCTCCTGACTCTGTTGGTGCTTCTGCACGTCCTTCTCCATGCGTGGCCGGCCGTGGCTAGTTGCCTTCCTCCCCTTGAGCCCAGGATCCACGCTCCCCTCCTACCTCAGGGAAAAGCCCTTGGATTTTGTCCAGGCTCACCGCTACCCAGAAGAGATGCCATCCCTGTCCCCCTCAGCTGGGTGTGGCCGTGTGACTGAGGCCTGGCCAAGAGGAGGTAGCTAAAGATAGCAAAGACTCTTTTTGGGATGGTCCTTCCAGGTCAAGGCCAGACCGTCTCCTGCCCTTTTCTCTTTCCTGTGGTCTGAATGTGATCAGACAGCTGGAAGGAGGGCAGGTGTGCTGTGTCAAGTGGAAACTGCGTGGGGGACGCAGACCGTAGCTGGAAGGATGCACGGCAGCCCTCGCCACTCCCTGCACCTCTGAGGGCACGAGAACCAACTCCCATCTCATCAGAGTCGCTGCTGTTCTTACTGTCACCTGAAGCCACATCTAGTCCTATAGGATGCATTCAGTTATTCTGTTGGAGGTGATAATGTGTTCAGTTAGAACCTCTATTTTCTTTTCTTTTTTTTTTTTTTTCGTGACCGGTAAGGGGTTCGCAATCCTTGGCTTGGTTTCCCCCGCACCGCACTCAGCCAGTGAGCGCACCAGCCATTCCTATATAGGATCCAAACCTGCGGCAGGAGCGTCGCTGCGCTCCCAGCGTCACACTCTCCCAAGTACGCCACGGGGCCGGCCCTAGAACCTCTATTTTCTAAGGAGAGTGCAGTCTTTGTCCCTGGATACAAGCAGAAGTCTCCCAAGTGAGATTCACATTAGCACTATTGTTTTTCTAAATATAAAAAAGGTGGCTTAACTGGCATGACCCCTGCCCCTTCCCCCAAGGGGGCTGTGGTTTCTGGAGCAGCAGCAGCCATCTTGTGGTAAAGAAGAGCAGCCACATGCTGAGGATGGTCAAACAGCCTGGGTCCCTACAAGTGTCCATTTCAGCCCTTAGGACTTTATGTTCGATGGCAAAAATCCTATTTGGTTAAGCCACTGCAGTCAGGTGCATTTAATTAAATGCAGCTAAGCACAGTCCTAGCAAATGCATGCTTCCTAAAGGTCTGTTTTCCACTATTTAAAATTTTTTGAGGTGGAGTCTGCTGTGGATTGAATATCCCCCCAAAACTCACTGAAGCTTGGGCCGGCCCCGTGGCTCACTTGGGAGAGTGCGGTGCTGATAACACCAAGGCCATGGGTTCGGATCCCCACATAGGGATGGCTGGTTAGCTCGCTTGGGAGAGCGTGGTGCTGACAACACCAAGTCAAGGGTTAAGATTCCCTTACCGGTCATCTTTTTAAATAAATAAGTAAAAAGTTTTTTTGTAGTGTGCATTTCTCTGAGTTCCCCTTTTTCCATCGTTATTTGATATTTTGAATCTTGGTTATGGGGCAAGATGACATTATTTACATAAATGTAAAGTTGTTTTCCAGCCAGCCCGGAGCTGCAGATGTGCAGACCCCAGGAAGCCAAGGAAGACATCAGTGACGCTGTGCTGATCCCACCCCTCCAGCAGGCCCCTGATGTAATAGCAAGGACAGGAGCAGAAGCCAGACAGAGCCTTGGTGAGACCTTGCATCTGGTCCCCTCCCTCCTGCTTTTCATTTCCCACGTTCCATTCCCTCAACACCCTCTTCAAAAACCCCTCAGTAAACCTGAATCTGAGATGGCTTTAGTCTGGCCTTTCTCCGTCAGGTTTACTGGAAAGGTGGGTTAGCCTAACATCTCTCCAGGTCACCGGTGTTCCTGAATAAAGCTGACTTCCGTTTTCACCAACATTTGATTTTTGAGTGGTTTATTTTTCAAAGGGGGCAGGCAGCCGGGCCTGTGTGCCCAG
The DNA here is from genome assembly GCF_000696425.1 of Galeopterus variegatus. Classification (NCBI taxonomy): domain Eukaryota; kingdom Metazoa; phylum Chordata; class Mammalia; order Dermoptera; family Cynocephalidae; genus Galeopterus; species Galeopterus variegatus. The sequence continues at coordinate 86,968 of NW_007727638.1, forward strand.
TAACAAGCCCAAGACACATCCTAGACGATCCCAGCAAGGGCTCTCCAAGACCCATGTTTCTCAGGGTCTCTGCGTGGGTGAAGCAGGTACTGGTCCAGGAAGCCCCAGTGGGAGGCTCCCTGGGTCACTCCTGAGGGTCAGGAGCCCACAAGCCCCAAAACAGCTGTGCCTTTGGGAGTGGCTGACACTGACCCACACATGTCCAGTGCTCAGGCTGGTGGCCAGTGCGGGCCAGTGCTGGTGCCCACCCAGGCTCACTCAGGGATACATGAGGGGCAGGGAACAGGGTCTTGGGTCACCCAGTAAGATTGTTCCCAATGGCCTGCAACCTCCCTATTTTGCTTTCATCTGCTCTTAGGATAAAAACCAAGAGCCAGGGCCGGCCTGGTGGCGCACTGCTATAGTGCACTGCTTGGGAGTGTGGCGACGCTCCCACCGAGGGTTCGGATCCCACATACAGACCGGCCGCTCACTGGCTGAGCGAGGTGTGGGCGCAACACCGAGGGTTGCGATCCCGTTGCCGGTCCCAGTCCGGTACGGGCGCGACACTGAGGGTTGCGATCCGTTGCCGGTCATGAAAAAAGACAAAAAGGAAAAAAAAAAAAAAACTCAAGAGCCAGAAAGACGCAGCCCAGCTGCGTTCCTGCAATCCTTTAGCATGCTGACCCCGGCCTTGGTGCCCACCCTCCTTGCTGTGCGCCCCTCCCTATTCTCTTCCTGTGTGCTGCCTCCTCAGAGAGCCTTTCTCATCCCATCACAAGGAAGGACCCCTTCTACTTAGTGGCCCAAGTGCTCTTCATGGCAACTATCATGGTGGGGGCCACACCTGTGCTGGGCGAGCACACCTGTGCTGAGTGGACACATTGTGCTGAGTGGACACACCTGGGATGGGTTGCCACACCTGGAGTGGCTGAACACACCAGGAGTGGCTGAACACACCTGTGCTGGGTGGACACATCTGTGCTGTGTGCACACAACTGTGCTGGGTGACCATACCTGTACTGGGTGAGCACACCTGGGATAGGTGGACACACCTGTGCCAGGTGGCCACATCTATGCTGGGTGAACACACCTGTGCTGAGTGGACACACCTGTGCTGGGTGGACACACCTGTGCTGGGTGAGCACACCTGTGCTGGTGGCCACACCTGCAGAACATCTGCCCCCACCTCTCGGGCCATGAACTCCAGAGGGCAAGCAGGCCAGCACGAAGCCCCCATTCACACTGTGAGGGCTCCGGAAGAAGTCAGTCATTTGAGAAAAGGACAATTACAGGAAATGATCACTGTGGCATTTAACAACTTTGGTTGCGTGATCAACATGGGGTAGGCTGTGAAAGTGAAGCCGGGGGTGAGAAGTAGAGATAGGGGCATGTGAATGGGTCTTTGGCTGCCCAGGGCTCCAGCACTGAGAGCACCCACCTCACCCACGCCAATCAAGCACAGCCAGACTGGACGTGGGGACTGAAGCCCTGAGCAGAGATAGGCCCACCACCTGCACCAACAGCGAGGTGTCTATGCTGCCTTAAGAAGAAATTAGAGCGGGAACACTCTGCGGGGAGACATTTGCAGCAAAGATTAGGGTGAAGGAAGTGGACGGTGAAGGAGATCAAGGGACGGTCACTTCGTTCAGCTGTGAAGGTGCCGAGCAGGACAGGGGGACCAGACGTGCTCAAGACACAGCTGAGCACAACATGCACGGGTGGAGATACCCGTCCATCTTAGTAGTGCCGGGTGGGATTTTAAATATAAGTGCACACGAGGGCACTTCAATAAGTTCATGGAAAACAAACTGAAAGTTGATACGAATCTTTCCACAACCTTTTTGAAGATCCCTCATATATTTTTGAAGTTTAAAAATTTCTTTTTCAGAGTGTGACCTATGTTTACAGTTTTAAACACTTTGACTTAAGAAAAAATTAGGCAGCATAGATTGCAGTCCAGGTTTGTGGTCAAAGGCATCTCTAAAAACAAGGCGTGGTGGTTGTTAGATATCAGGAATCACCACAAATCTTTCATGGCTATTCATAAGGCCGTCATTTCTCATCAATCTAGGATACTGGCAGATTTGCTTAATCAAGTTAAAAGAGTGAATGGGAGGGAGAGATGTCACAGGAGGTAAGTGAGGGGGCTCTGGGCCAGAGTGCTGCAAGTGTGAGCAGTCCTTGGCCCCGCCGGAAAAAGACCTCTGCTCGGTCGCAAAACTGTGCCAGGGGGTCTCGTCCCACCCGCGTGCGAGTGCATCCATTAGTAAAATGCAACTCCTGGAGCGCCCCTGCTGAGGTCCATCTGTGGTCACCAACACGGCATTTAGGGGCCCCAGGAGCCACTGGGCCTGGGGCACGTCCACCTCACACAGCTTTCCAGGTGGGGTTGGAGGGCGGTGGGATGGGGTTGGGGTGGGGACGTGGTTGGTCTCCTCCTCGTGCCCACCTTGTGCCTCCTGATCCCAGCTCCACCCCACCCCTCGCACCTGGCCCTGCGCATCAGCTGGGCGTCCTTGAACAGTGTGAAGGTCCAGGTTGCACCCAGCGCCGAGGCTCCATGGCCACACCTCTAATGGAGGCGTGCTCCTTCACCAGGCCGAAGGCACCATCAGGTCAAACCCTGGAGACCAAGGGAGAGGATCAGACTTGGGAAGTGGGGAAGGGAGAGGCTGGAGCACAGAGCTTCACACAGAGACAGAGGGGAGGCAGGAGATGGGAGGGGGCCTGGGCTGGGGCCTCCCAGGGAGAATCCAGCCCCTCACTGTCCATGCCTGCTCCCACCGCAAGCCACGCCATCCCCTTGTCCCTCAGCTCCTGTCCTGACGCTGGGGAAATACCCCAGCTTAGGAGGCCCAGAGATGGACAGGGCTGGACCCCTGGCACCCAGCCCTGCACATCGAGCCCCTGGCAAGCAGAGCCCCGGCAGTGCCTACTCTGCTGCCACCCCAGCCCTCGAGGTTTGTTTTTCTCTCTGAGGAAGATTCCGCTAATGAGTTCCTCTCATGGCACCGCAGCCTCAGGTGGGCCCTTCTGTTCCACCCAGCCTGAGGACCCGCGATGGCCCCAATTATCCAACAGCCCCACATGCCTGGGCCAGCAGAGCCGCAGGGGCCAGCAGCCAGTCCTCAAAGCACCCAGCTCCTCCTCCAGAATTAATTGGTACAAAGTGAAGGGTGAAATCCACTTACACTGGTGCTTATCAGCACTGCCAGCAGGCGCCGGGGCAGGAGGCGGCAGAGGCACCAGCCCTTTCAAGGCCTGTTTCAAGACAGCAGCCCCACTGGCCTTGCCTGCCCTGCCTGCCCCACTGTCCCCACTGTCCCTATAGTCCCCACTGTCCCCACAGTCCCCACCTTCCCCACCATCCCGTCTGCCCCACAGTGGGCTCAGAGAAGCCCCACAGGGGCCCCATTGATTGCTGAGGGCCCCAGGTGAGACTCACAGCCCTGAAGATGGCTGAGCCTGCTTGTACACTCGGGGTGCCGTCCCTTGCTCAGGACATAGTTCCCTGGTCACATCCCTAGTCCCTCCAGCCAAGCATCCACCTCTCAACCCCTCTCTCTGGGGAGGGCTTCGGCTCTCCCACAGCAGGTGTGAGGAGCCCCGGGCTCAGCACCTCACAGCACCCAGCTCCTGGTCAGCAGCGAGCCTCACACGGGGACTGCCAAAGGGCCCCTAGCTCTGCCTCTGCTGTTCCACATCCTGGCAGTCACCTTGGACACGCATCAGTTCCCCCAACTGTGAAGCAGGAATAAAACCACCCTGCCAACCTTGTGGGGACCGTCCTGCGAAGGTGCAAGCCCTGCCTGAGCACCCTCTAACATCCCCATCGTCGGGTCCAAGGCCACGACCCCCTTGGTCCCCACACCCCAGGAACAGCCCAAGAGACAGTGAGGCAGGCATGGGGGCAAGTGAGGGAGGGACAGCCACTGTCAGCCTAGAGCAGGATCCCCTGGGAGGGAGTTGTCTGGGTGGAGGGCCAGGCAGGCTGCTGCAAGGACACAGAGAGACCAGGTGAGTGGGGGGTGGCCTGGGCCTCTCTGTGCCTGACTGGACCACTGGGAGGGGTGGCTTCATGAACACTGCACTGTGCCCACAGAAGGGTCCATGCCGCACCTGTCTGCCTGCCCCCAGCTGGCCCTCGAGGCCTGTGGTCCCCACACCTCCAGTATGGGAAAGTGGACAGGGGTGGCCTGCCACCTCTGGGATCTAACTGAGTGAGCAGGTGCCCCTAGGCCCACCCCTGGGGAAGACAGAGCATAGTGGGGTCCAGGGCCAAACAGGGGCTCCCAATGGGGGTCACACCCTGAGAGGGTACCAGCCACAGACGTGCCCCCAGATGGAGGGCTGAGGAGAGCCTGGGTGTGTGTCTGAGCAGACTCAGGGGCATGCACTGGCCTGGGGCCTGGGATGGCTTGCTCCACAGCCAGATGCAGCAGGTGCAGCATGCATGGCCATGGAAAGGCAGGAATGGCCCCCCACCAGGAGAAGCAGCTCCCCCCTCACATGCGAAAGGCACCTAGCTACAGAGCTGTCCACTGACTAGCGGGGACTCATCTCCAAGGCACTCAAGCCTAAACCAGAGGACCCCATGGCGGGGCACCAGAGGGAAGCTGGGGTGATCGGGCTGAACAGCCTCCAAGGACCTCCTGCTCTGAGCATCTGCAGTTATCTGAGGAAACTGGCGTAAACAACAAGCAGCAGTCCCTCTCGGCTGCACCTCGTCCTTGGAGTGGACCCCAAGGATGGCTGAGACCACGCCCACGTCCTGGAGCAGCCAGGGTGTGGCCAGCTGGGGTTCTCCTGAGTTATCCCTGACTGCCCGTGACCACTGTCCGCCCTCCACGTCTGTGATCTGCATCCACTTGCTTGCTCCTGTGGGCTGGGCATCTGCAAGGAGGGGACAGCTGGCCACTGGCCTGCGGGAGTCTTTAGTTTATTTGGCCGTGGTCTCAACCCTTGAACTAGGGGTCAGCATTCTAGAATGGGAAGGTTTCACGGGAAAACCCTGCTCTCCTGTTGCTTTGCCTCCCATGGATATGTCGCCCCTCTTCCCCTGGATGACGGAGTCGAGCTGCCAAGGATTACTCAAAGCCCATCTCTTTTGAGCAGTGAGAAGTCCTGAAGGGGTTAATCTCCCAGAACCCTCAAGAGAGAGGCATTTCTTCCATTTGGGAAATTAACCCCAAATTGGGGTTCTCTTCCCACATTTATTCTCTAGGCCAGGAAGTTACAGGAAGAGAACATAGGTGGGGTTTTTGCTAAGTACAGTTTAACAAGTTTAACAATAGAAGCTGGTAACATTCAGTAAAACAAGCAAGGTGACATTCCATAATGCAATTTGCAAGATGTTAAGTCGATCCACCAACAAAAGCTTGATCTTAGCAAACATTCTCTCTCCTTACAGCAATTTCCCAGTATCTTTACATATCAATCAGTAACCTGTCTGTCCTTTGAGTCAGCAACCTTGCTGTGTCACAATTCTTTATCTTACAGCAGAGACTATAGCCTGGGGAAAATTTCCTGTCTTTTGCAAGGTCAACATTTTATATGTACTTTTAAGAAGGTAAGCTAAACCTGAAATTACAGGAAACTAGGCCCTGTGAAATATATTTGCTTTATAAATGTAAATATACTCCACACTTTCCCTCCTGTTAAGTTCTGCAGTGCTGGGCCGAGTGTGGGGAGTGAGCAGCGATCACCCCCAATACACACAGGCCCCAAGCTCCTTTCCCCATGTCCCCACTGTGTCCAGCTGGGTGGCCCCACAGGTCTGGGCTTCTGGAGGGCTGGCTGGGGCTGGTACCTGGTGGGTCTGGGGTCTGGCTGGGGCTGGGAGCCTGGCTGGGTCTGGGGTCCAGCTGAGTCTGGGGTCCTGGTGGGTCTGGGGTCCTGGTGTGTCTTCGGTCCCGGTGGGTCTGGCAGGGCCTGCTGGGTCTAGGGTCCTGGTGCCCACTCACCAGTCTGGCCCATGGTAGACACTGTCATGCTCTCCCCCATTGCATAGATAGCTGAGACCAGGACCCTGTACTTGGTGGCCACCAGCAGGTTGGGGATACTCAGGGCTCTAGGCCCAGGAGCTGGGGCGTGTGAGGGGGTCTCCTCTGAAGGACAAGCCCACCACTCTCCCCCAACACCTCGTGGGCCTTCCCCTCTCCCAGGGTTGTCCACTTGATCTGGTAGACCAGCATGCCAGATGAGGTCGTCCATGTCACTGAGAGCTGGCTCGGGTTGGGGCTTTCTCTGAGAAATTGTTGTAAGATCACTTAATTGTCTTATGGAATGTCATTGACTTGTTTCACTGAAAGTTACCAGCCTATATTGTTAAACTATAACCCCACCTATGTTCTCTTCCTGTAACTTCTTGGTCTGGAAAATAAATGCAGGAAGAAAACCCCAATTTAGGGTTAATTTCCCGAGGAAGGGATGCCTCTTGCTGGAGGGTCCCGGGAAGATTAACCACTTCGGGGTCTCTCACTGCTCAGAAGAGATGGGCTTTGAGTAATCCTTTGTGTCTCCATCACCCAGGGGAAGTGGTGTGACAAATCTGGGGGGGGGCGAAGCAACACAAAGCAACACTCCCTCCATCACAGACACAGAGGCTGAGGCCCAGAGGCCAAGTGCCCACACCGTCGTCCAGCTGAGAGGGCTGAAGCCAGGATGTAAACCCCCCTCTGTGGCCTGGAGCCCGCCCAGGCCATGAAACTCACCCACAGCAAACACGTCAACACCCAGGTGCCTGAGGACGCGGGCAGCCATGTGCACGCCATCCTGGGACTTGCCATCCGTCACCAGAATCACCATTTTGGCCGCCTCCAGGCAGAGACCTGTTGCTGGCTTCAGGTTCTGTCCCAGCATGTGGGTCAGGGCGAAGCCTTGGGGGCAGCAGGATTAAATTGATAGGCGACTATGAGTGCCCCTTACTCAGGGCACCCTCCCCAGGCATGGCTGCTCCGCTGGCGTTTGGCCCCAGTGTTCTCTGTCTGCCCAAGACAGTCCTGCCCCTCCAGGCTGGGGGCATCAGGGGTCTGCCTGCGAAGCCCACAGAGGGGGAGCTGCCTCCAGCAAGGCCACGCCCAGTCCCCCAGGTGGGCCCCACCCACAAGGCCAGCAGCCCAGCTGGGCAGGGGCGTGGACCCAAGCAGCAGGTGCTATTGGTCAGAGGAGCCACTCGGTCCAGCGAGACTGCCTGGCAGAGGCCCACATCTCTGCCAAGGACGGACAAGGGACGGCCCCACCCTTCTCACACGAGGCTCAGCATCCACAACCCCACTTGAAGCACTGTCTGTACACAGTTCTCGAGTGGGAGGGCGCGCAGAGAGGCCAACTAGAGGAGGGTGAGGCAGGGCAGATGCAGGGCAGACCTCCCCCTGCAGGCCATGCCAGCCACACCTGTGGGCGCATTCCCTCCCTTGGCGCAGTGGTCAGCACCTCCTCCTTGGTGCTGAAGGAGTTCAGGTCCCACTCGGTCTGGGGGTCTCCACTGCACTGAGTCAGGCCTGTTGGGGGGGCATGGCATGGCCGTGGGTCTGTCTCTGTGTCCTCCATGGAGCCCTGCACAGGCCAGGAGCTGCCACTCTGCACAAAAATGGCTGCCCGTCCCCAGGGAGAGGCATGTGTTTGCGAAGCCCAGGAGGAGCCACCAGACACCCCCACTTGGGGACAGCCACTCCACCAGACCAGGTCGGGAGCCAAGCCCCCATCCCCCCACCCTCCCAGCCCATGCGGTGAACTTAGTGACTCAGACCACAGCAACCACAGTGAGGGGAGGTCCTTCCTCCCATCTGCGCTGGAGGAGCCGCTGTCCCTCGGCTTGTAAGGAAGTATGAGGATCAGCATCCAGGTGGGGCTGATGTGGTGGGGGGAGGGGTGGGCGATGGTACCCCCCTACTTGGACTTTATTGGGCTCTATTTTAAAAAGGTCAATGACACTGGCCAGGAAGTCTTTGACCTGCTGGAAGTGACTGTGGCCAATACTCCAGGACCCGTCCACCAGGAAGACCATGGTGGCAGGCTTGGGGGGCATGCAGCGGAACTGGGGGCCAGCTGAGGCAGGCAGGGAGGGGGTGAGGTGCTGGTGAGGCCTGTTGGTGCTACAAGACCCCCAAGTTGCCCCGCCTGGCACCTGCCCCCTGAGGTTGGTGGAGGGGGGACCACAGCATTCCAGCCTCAAGAGTGGGGTGGCTGAGGTGAGTCTGTGGGGGCAGAAGGGACTCTGAGAACCCAGGTCTCACCAGACCTGGACAATCCCGCACAGGCCCCTTTGGTGGTCTCAGCCCTTCTAAGCCCTTCCAAAGGAGGTTGATAAAAATGGCTGAAATGGCCACTCAGTTCTCGGGGCTGCCTCTGCCCTCCGAAGGCCGGGCAGCGCTGGCTGCTGTGCGTGGTTGTCTACGCGGGAGTCTGCCTTCCCCGCAGGACTGGGAGGTCTCCACACACCAGACGGCCAGGCCCACTGCCCGTGGGGTGGGGTCAGCACCACGGACAGCTCCAGGCAGCGCCTCAGAGGGAGAACGGACTTTGGGCTGACCTTGGCTGCTTTGGGCTGGGGCCTCACTGTCCTTACCAGCCGGGAGTTCTCTGGAGACAAACCCCCCTCTCACCTGCTGGCCTCCCAGCACGGTCTGCACAGCGATACCACCATAGGCTGAGACTCCCAGTCTAACGGGAGAGGCACAGCCCCACCCTTAAGGCCCTGGACTGGTGGGGAAGACCCTGTTCTAGTGACCCCCAAGTCCACTGGTGAGACATGGCACGGCCCTGTACAAGGAGGGGAGGATGGGGACCTGGACCTGAGGATCCCACCTGAGGAGGCGTGCCTAGTCTGAGGAGGGGCTACTTCCTTCAGTTCCAGGTCTGATGAGGCAGGAAGAGGCCTCCCTTTGAAGACTCCAGTTTGACTGGGAGACAAAGTCACAGGCATCCAGCTCATGGGGAAACTAAGCCCAGCCTGCGGGGACTTGTGGACTCTGTCTGTGCCCTGCCTGCGCCCCCCGCCCTGTCACAGAGCAGCCCCTCCCCCTTGCCCAGCCTCTCTCTCCCTCCAGGGGAAGCCATGGTGTAGCTCTGCCTCTCAGAGCCTGGGGTTGGCTGGGCAGGGGACTGGCCCCCGGTTCCCCTGGACTGGCTCTGCTCGGGCTGCTCCTGATCCCTGCTGGGCACTCCTGGGGTGGGAGTCACAGCCATCACCTCTCACCTCCCAGACCCAGGCTGGCAGTTCCTGAGGGGTTCAGAGGTGGTGTGACCCCCTCCCCCAGTGGCCTGGATTTGAGTGAATCCAGGAGCATGACCATCAAGCTTAAGTTCAAGCTAGAGGATGAGTGGTCAGATATGAGGAAGAACTTCCCCACACAGTGAGAAATGCCCGAAGCTGAAGGTTGGTCCCTCTCCCAGTAACTTACTCTCACTCCTTGTTGACTCACCGAACATGGGCGGGTCTTGGCTTGGGGCAAAGGCAAGCTGGGGTTCAGAATTCAGCCCAGGGTCTGGGCTGCCCACATGGGCAGGAGTGGGCTCTAGGCCTGCCATGAGAGGCCTCTGGCTGCTCCTGCTTAGGGAGTTAAACTTCAGATCCTCAGCTGCAGAGAGACACAAGAGGCCATCAGGACCCCTCCCTTCAGGGTGGGATCAGATGGCCTGGGGCTGGGGGCCCACACGTACCCCTTCCCTCAAGGGAACATCATTGGGTTCCATGGATCCCTGGCCCCCGTGTGGGTGAGACAGAACTTGGACCCAGGCTGGCCACCTGCCCAGAGATGTCTCACCCCTCCCCCCAGGGCTGGCATCCAGCGTGGAGGATGGTGGACATATCACAAACTACTTCCGGGCCAGCAGGACAGGCCCAGAACCAGTGAGCTGGAAGATCTGCAAGGTGTACCTCTTAGAGGGGCTCAGGCCCGCCACCGTGGCCTTGGGGGTCTTGGTGGTCAGCATTACCTCCTGCTCTGAGTCCCCTGGTTGAAGGGGTGAAAGAGTTACAGAGGCCGCTGCAGTGGGCATGTGAGTGTGTGTGTGATTGTGCACATATGTGTCTGTGCCTTTGTATACACATGTGCGAGTGCGTGTACATGCGTTACATGCATGGGTGTGTGTGTGTGTTGGGTGGGGAGGGGAATGAAGTCCTCCAGGCTCCCCTTAGTCCCTCCTCTTGAGGCCAGGGAGACACGGGGGCCCAGGATGTGATTGGAGGGACTGATCTTCCTGAGTAACAACTTGAGAATGCATCTTTGTGGCAGTGAAAAGAAAATGTCCTTTATGAAGCCTCTGCAGAGGAATTTATCACAATGAGATTCCACAAACCCTCAGGGTGCCTGGCCACAACAGCCTCAGGACACCCTCAAGTGTGGAGACAGGGGCTGCTCAGGGAGAGGGGACAGAAGAACCAGGACCCACCCCCCATCGACCGGCCTGTACATATGTCCTGCTCTGTGACTCCATGAGTCTGAAGCTAGGGCTGGAGTTCATGCACGCGTAATGTTTTGGACTGACCACAAATACGGTGGTGGTCCCATAAGATGATAAAGGAGCTGAAAAATTCCTATTGCCTAGTGACATTGTGGCCATTGTAATGTCTTAGCACAACACATTACTCTCTTAAGAGCCACGGGCCACACCATGCAGCCCAGGTGTGGTTTGTATAAGCATACTCTATGATATTTGCACAATGATGCCTTTCTCAGAATGTATCCCCATTGTTAAGTGACACATGACTATTTTTTTTTTTTTTAAAAAAAGATGACCGGTAAGGGGATCTTAACCCTTGACTTGGTGTTGTCAGCACCACGCTCAGCCAGTGAGCAAACTGGCCATCCCTATGTGGGATCCGAACCTGTGGCCTTGGTGTTATCAGCACCGCACTCTCCCGAGTGAGCCACGGGCCGGCCCGACACATGACTATTAAAAATGAACAATTTCAAAGGGTACAGTGTCACAGTGTCAGAGGAAGGAGCCACAAGAAACAGCCTTGAAATAGAGGTGGGGAGACAGCAATCAGGCCTGAAGAAGTACTGGGTGACTGGGTGACTCTCTGCATCTCAAATGCTAGGAAGGGGAGAGGGGAGAAAGGAAAGAGAGCAGAGCATGGTCCTTCTTGTACAGAGGACAGTCCCCCACAGCCCCACACCCACCCTGGAAGAGAGAGACAGGAAAACTGTTTTAGATGAAATAGTTTAGATGAAAATTACTTGAGACATAAGTACCAAATAAAATGTGTGGACTCTGTTGGGATCCCAGTTCAGACAATCAGTTGTAAAAGATTTTCATCAGACTAGTAAGAAAATTTGAACACACTAAATATTTAATAATAGCTCTGAAATATTTTAAATTTTTGGTCATGCTAATGGTACTGGAGTTATTTTCGAGTGCTTCCTTTTAGAGAAACATACTGAAATATTTATAGACAGACATATGATGTCTGGGATTTGCTTTACAATAATACAGTATATGGTGGGGACTGAGGCAAGAGACATGAACCAGTGTTGGCCAGATGTTGAAGAGTAATGAAGCTAAATCACAGGACCATGCAGCTGCATTATACCAGGCTCACTTCCTTTGCATGTGTTCAAATTAAAAAATCAGTCCAAAAGAAGACAAGAGAGAATAAAAATTTATGATAAGTACGACAAAAAGAAAACAAATAGGAAGAAAATAGATTTAAACCCAAATATATCAGTACTTTTATTAAATATAAATGGACAGAATATTTCAACTAAAAGACAAAGATTCTCTCACTGGATAAAAACAATACCCAATTGTATGCTGCTTAGAGACATATCTAAAAGGCTAGGGAAAGGTTAAGAGCAAAAGAATGGGAAAAGATATTTAATGCAAACACTACCTGGTGAAATGATATTGATATCACAAAAAGCAGAAATAAGGGAAAAACCCTACTCCAGAGATAACAAGGAACACTTCACCATGAAAAAGCTTCACTACGCCAGGGAGATACAATAACTCTAAGTTCGTATGCACCTAGTAACAGAGCCTCAATATGTAAAACAAGGATCAGTGAGACGACCACAAAAAAGACAGGCCTACATCATCCTGGGGGATATGAAATACTTCTGTCAGTAACTAATAGCATAGGTAGGCAAAATAAATAAATAAATAATAACCCAGCAAAGATATAAAAGGTTTGAAAAATGAGGTAAATAAATTTGGCTTAATTAGAACATTACAAAAATACACCTAACAACTGCAAATTGCATGTACTTTCAAGGTCACATGGAACATTTGCTAAAATTGGCCGCATGTTGGACCAAAATGCAAGTTACTTTTTTTTTTTTTTTTTTTTTTTTTTTTTTTTTTGTTTGGGATGTGAAATCTAAAAGATTGTCCCAAACACCCTAACAATGAGAAAAAGGCAGAAAAAATGTAAAATCGAAATTTTCTTGACCTGATCAGACAGCTGAGGTCCCCACCCCTAATGTTAAGCATCTATGCTTAAAGCAAATTGATGGGAATGTAAATTGGTAAAACTCTCCCACAGGGCAATATGTCAGTGTATATCCAAAGCCTTTTAAAACAAATTACATATTTTAACCAAGTATTCCAATTTCAGGAATTTATTTTATGAGTATTTGTCTATACGGATTTACATCTAATTTTTTTTTTTTTTTTTTGTCTTTTGTCTTTTTCCGTGACCAGCAACAGATCGCAACCCTCAGTGTTGCCCCCGTACCAGACCGGGGACCGGCAATGGGATTGCAACCCTCGGCGTTGCCCCCGCGCCTCGCTCAGCCAGTGAGCGGGAACCGGTCCTGCAAGTTACTTTTGAAAGGATAGAAATCACATCATACATTTCTGACCACAATGCAATTAAGCATGAAATCCAAAACAAAAAGTAAGTAGAAAATTCCCCATGTTTTAAAACTAAGAAATACACTTTTAAGTAGCCTATAGGTCAAATAAAAATATCACAACAAAAATTAGGAGACATTTAAAACTGAATGATAATGAAACTACTGAGATCTGCAACAAGAACAAGTTTCAAATGCACCATCCTGATGGAAAAGAGTCAAACCTCAGAGGCTGTGAACTGCACGACTCCATTGTGTGACATTCTGGGAAAGGCAGGACAAACAGAAAACAGTGTGGCGATTGCCAGGGGCTGAGAAGGGCTGGCTCTGGGGTGAGGGTGTCCTCCGTGTTGACTGCGCAGTGGTTACACACTGAATGCACTTGTTAAGACTCGTAGAATCAAACTCCAAAAGGTGAATGTCTGTGCATGTCAATCACACCGCAATAAAGAAACACACAAGATACTGCTAAACTTCCACCAGAATGGCTTAAACTAATGGTACCCCGCATCGGAGGGAGGCCGAGGGAAGGGAACTCCCGTGCCCTGTTGGTGGGAGCATGAATCGGTACGAGCACTTTGGAAAATAGTTAGGCCTTCAGCACTTACACTGAAAGTGCAAACACGCCATGACCCGGTCCTCTTCTCCTCAGTTATACTCAACAGGAACACACGCACATGGACACAGAAAACACGTGTGCGATTGGTCCTGGCAGCATTCTTCACAATAGCCCTGAGCTGGAACCCAGACGTCCACCCACAGCAGGACAAGTCAGTGCAGCGTGGGAGACTCACACAGTGGAACTCTACACAGCAAAGAAAACGGGCTGCTCTTATGCCCAACACGGATGGACCCGCAAAATGCTGCACCAAAGACGGATGTGGAAGAGTACACGTAGTAGGTACGATTCCGTCAGTGGAAGGCTTTGAGACAGGCGGAACTAGCCTGTGCTGTTAGGGTCTTGGGAGCTGAGAGGGCAGACTTGGGAAGGGCACGGGGGCTGCCCAGGTGGTCTTTCTTTGCCCTGGGAGGTGCCCATGTTGAAGCCACGTTGTGCTACTTCATACAACTGCACGTTTACATTTGTGTGCTTCTCTGCCTGGGCTGGACCTCAGTTTCTGACGTGCTTTGGAGTTGGCAGCCCCTGCTGTGGTGGGCGTGCTCTGTGGCTTGGGCCTAGGATGAGCGGGCACCACCCTGACCCCACTCCTGCAGAACAAGGGCGAGTGTACCAGGGACCAGTGCTCTTCCTGGCCCTCTTTGGCCCTGCTGTGCACCGGCTGCAGAGTCCGGGCCCTTGAGGCTCTAAGACTCATTCTGAGGAGGGATTCACTGTTTCTTCAAAGAATTTGTGCTGAGTGTCTTCTGCGGGTGCTGCGTGCTGGGGGCACAGCGGTGAGGGGTGCAGGGGCTTGCCCCGTTGTGTGCCCTCTGTGTCAGTGGAGGCAGAAAACAGAGACTGCGTCCAGCAGAGGTACCAACCCATGACTGCACAGACCACCCCCCCCTCACCAGGCCTAACGGGACAGGAGCAGAGGAGGAGCTGGTGCAGTGTCTCACCTGCCATGGGCTTCACCTGCACCAGGTAGCCAAGACCACTGCCCTCTGTCTCTCTCCACTTCATCTCTAGCTGGTCCTTGGGCAGCACAGCCAGCCTCAGGAGGCCACTCACTGCAGAGACAGGATGGGGTGGCCAGGAATGACCCCCGTGACCTGCCCACCTCCTCCTCCATCTGACCAGCTGCAAGGGGACCGAATAGGACCTGCTCTGAGAGGTTTGAGGGGGACAAGTTTCCATCCTGGGTGACTCTGAAGAGTCACAGTCTCACCCTGCGTGTCTGAGGGGGACCCAGCCCCACTGCGGGGAATCCTAGGAAGATGAGACCCTGCCTGGGGGCTAAGGAGAACCTGGTCCTCTTAGGGGTCTAGTCCCACCAAGAGAGTCTAGTCCCACCAAGGGAGTTCCAGCCTGTCTCTCCCAGGGGTGCCCCCCACCCCAGGGGAGGCTCAGGCCAGCATCTGGGAGGGCTGAGACTGCTTGGCTGGTGACGAGAGTCACTGAGCCAACACAGCAGCTGCCAATCTGCCAGGGCCTTGCAGCTGCCTCAAATTTCCCAGCCATGAGTCCAGACCACAGGAGCAGCTACGCAGTAGCAGAGCCCCCTCACCCCCCCACCACCAAGGCCCCTGCTAGGCTGACATGTCCCTTGGGGGGCAGTTTGAGTGGAGAATCCCAAACTGGAAGCATGCGCACACGTGTGGGCGGGCACGTGGGGGGGGGCACGTGTGTGTGTGCGTGCACGTGTGTGTGTGTGGGGGCATGTGTGTGTGCACGTGTGTGGGGGGGCACGTGTGTGTGCATGTGTGCGTGCATGTGTGTGGGCGTGTGTGTGCATGTGTGCGTGCACGTGTGTGTGGGAGGCACGTGTGTGTGCATGTGTGCATGCATATGCCTGTGTGCTGCCTCAGCCTTTGTGCTTGGGGTTGGTCTCTGGGGTTGCCCACGGCTGTCTGGAAGGCAGAGAGGATAGTGGGGGCTTGGGCCAACCTCCTGGGGTCTCCAAACAGAATTGGTGGTCCCCAGAAGCTTCCGGGGCTCTGTGATGGGGGTGGCTATTTTTGGAAAATGGGACAGAGACAGGCTTCTTCTGGCTGCCCCACTGAGAGCTGAGGCACGGAACGAAGGGCAGAGGCTAGGGGGTGCCTGGGGCAGCCATAATGACCCATTCGGAACAGGAAGCAGCTGAGCTGGGCCTCCAGGTGGGGACCAGCAGCTCCAGAGTGTCAACTGAAAGGCCAGAGGGGGTCAAGGATGAGGTGGGGGCTCTGGAGAGCCACCTGTGAGCAGGGGCCCCCCTCTGCTCATGAAGAGCCTCCTGTTTCTCCACAGTGCCTGAGACAAGGTACTTTCTTGGGGGACAGCACTGTCGGGGATCCCTCTGGGCAGACAGCGGGGCCAGTTGGAAGGCCCCAACCCTCGACCACAGCTAAACCTTGCCAGGGCCACTCGGGGCAGGGTGGCCCTGATGTGTGGGTTCCCCCTCCCTGGCCCTCCGTGGCCTGTGGACCTGGCAGGGACTTTGTGAGGTGCATTGCATTGTGCAAGTCTCCAACTGGATGGAGCAAAACACCTGCCTTCGCCTGCACTCAGCTGCTTTTGAGAAGCATGTAGTGACCCCGCTTAAATGACAATGGGGCTTCCTTCTAACTAAATCTCAGCCCACCCTGGCCCCAGCTTGGGTTTTCCTCCATGACCCGAGGGGACTAGGGACCCGCACATGTGACAGCCTTCGGCCAGCATCTATGTCAAACTGAGCCCCTCAGTGGAGCGAGAAGGCAGCTGCGGTGCTCCACGCTGGGCCTGGGCACTGCAGATGTTCCTGCCCAGACAGGTCACGCTTGGTGGCAGTCTGGCAAACGCAGGTTCTGACAGTGACGACAGGCCACCTCTTGCTTTTCACAGTGGCCAAGAATAAAATCTCTGTCACTAGGGGGAGGCGGGAACAAGCCCAGCAGGGTGCCTGGAGAGGGCCTGCAGGTGCCCAGCCAAGGGAGTGAGCGCTCAAGACGCTGTCCTCTGACACAGAAATTCACCTCCTAAACTCCAGTTCTTACCAGGGAGACGCCTCTAAGCACGGAGGTGCTCCCCGCAGCATCCTCTACCGCTTCCCCTCGGGCGTCACGACCAACACTGCAACCAGCACTACCCCAAAAGGGAAACTATGTGAATGCTAGGCAGGAAGGAGCCAGGTGAGGCAGCCCTCAGTGTGGCCACAGATGGCATGCCCTGGCCTCGCCTAGAGGGCGGCAGACGGGTGGAGCTTTCCTAGGGGAGGGAGGGGCTGAGGGTCTTCGCTGTCCACTCCAGATCTGTGCTGTTTGAGGGTCTTACGCTGAAAAGGCACTCGGGGAATACCTCCATGCACAACACTGATATAACAGAGAATTAAATGCACAGTGTGGGGCCGGCCCGGTGGCGCACTGCTACAGTGCGCCGCTTGGGAGTGTGGCGGTGCTCCCGCCGAGGGTTCGGTTCCCACATACAGACCGGTTCCTGCTCACTGGCTGAGCGAGGTGCGGGCCCAGCACCGAGGGTTGCGATCCCATTGCCGGTCCCAGTCCGGTACGGGCACGACACTGAGGGTTGCGATCCGTTGCCGGACACAAAAAAAGACAAAAGGGAAAAAAAATAAAAATAAAAAAAATAAATGCACAGTGTGTTAATAAAACATAGAAAAACAGAAAACACACTAAAGCATCCACAAGGCAAAGTTGAAAGATCAGAAGGCCAAAGGTCAAAGCAAAAGCTGAAAGTGGGGATTTGGGCAGGCGCACCCTGTCTGTCCTGTCTTCTGGTCTTAATCATTGGAAATGCTCTTAATTAAGCACATGTTCAATTTAGGAGAAAAATGGCTATTGGGGAAGGCAGAGGGCTCATCCTGTAGTGGGCGCTGCCCTGGGCAGGTGTGACCTGGGGGAAGGGGGTGATGTTCCCAAGAAGCCCCCCATGTCCTTACCTTGTCACTGCCCATGTCCCAGGGCAGCACCGAGCCACAACCAGAGGTAGAAGCCGAGGCAGGGGCACATGTGGGAGCCTATGGTGCGCAGCCTGCGGGAGAGGCCGTGGCCACTCAGCCATCTGCCTGTCCATCTGTCCATCCCTTGCCTGACCACAAAGCAAGAGCTTCTCTGTCCATGGCCTCATGGCTGAGCAGCCAGAGGCCCCCAGACACCTGAGGCTGGTAGATCTGGGTGGGGCCAGAGCTGGGGCAACACTGGGAGGGCTGCCCCCACCCCCACCGCTATCCTAGCATTGACATCCACACATCTGGGCACTGCTGAGAGTGACAAAAGAAGCTTGAGCCCCAGCACCCCACATCCAGCAAAGGCGGTGGCCAGGACAGGCACGTCCCTGGACCCCTGCTCATGGGCATCCTCAGGCACTGTCCAATCAGTGGACACATGTGGAGTCCCTGCCAGCCCCAGCCTGGCTCTAACCACAGAAGAGACATTGAGACCCTGCTGAGGTGAGCCGGAGCTGACTCACTCGAAGGGGTTGGGAGTCAAGGTCAGACTCAGGATGCTCAGAGGAGGGGCCAATGGGGACACGGAGGAGGCCGGGGTGACCCAGGACAGGTGCCCAAAGGCACCACGCAAAGAGGCAGGGAGGGCGGGGGTGCAGCTGAAGGAGAAACACTGAGGCAGGTGGCTGCCTCCAGATGGGGCGCACCTGCCTACGTTTGCTCACATGGGGCCCTCGGCCCAGCACACTCCGCGACTGGGCCCTACACCCCCCAGTGCTGAGCTGGGGGTGATGAGTGCAGCCCCTGCCCACCTCTGAGCTCCAGCCCCCACATGGTGGGCTCCAGGGTCCTCCTTCTAGGCTCCTGAGCGATCCAGACCCTCCTGTACCCCCAGCTGAACAGAGGACCTCCCACCGCACGTCCTCTCCCAGTGCGTGCTTGGGTGGAGCTTTCCTAGGGGAGGGAGGGGCTGAGGGTCTTCGCTGTCCACTCCCTCCTGTACCCCCAGCTGAACAGAGGACCTCCCACCGCACGTCCTCTCCCAGTGCGTGCTCAGGGGTATTCTCATGCGGGGACCAGCTCCTCCCTGAGGGGACAACTCACTGACAGCTGATACACCCCTACCCCATATCTGTTCCCTTCCAGGGAGTTTGAATCCAGGACCCCCGAGCTGGCCCAGCGACGGGCCAACCAAGGCAGAGACCCAGGCACTGGCAGCCTGGCCACCCTGAGCTGACCACAGAGGCAGCAGGTGGACAGCCCCAAGAGCTCTCCTGGGTCCCTGCACCCTCCTGATCCATGCTCCGAAGCCAGACACCCCCCCCATCCCCCACCAAACCCAGAAACCTGCGCTGACTCAGTGGGACCCCTCCTAGGGCCACGGTGGTCACAGCCATGAACGCAGCCCCTCTCTGTTCCCCCCTCCAGGAGATACAAGAACCTGGGCAGCCCAGGTCTCTAGGCTCCACCTGGTCCTATCCAGCCACGGCCCAACCTTCTGCATCGAGTTCTGCCCTTCCCGCAGGAGCCCAGCTCCCAACCTGACTTTTCTGACAGGCCCGGGTCCCCCTCAGATTATGGACCTAAGCGGGTCCTCAGGTGGCTCCAGGACTGTGGCGAGTCACCAACCTTTCTACTCCGAGGACAATGTCCCTCATTCCCCTGGTGCTCTGGTGCACTCTAGTCCTGCTGCGGCCACAGGAAGGCCGAGCTTATGAAAGGCCCCTCCCTTGGGATGTCACCACCCCAGCCCACCCTGGCCTCCCCCTCCCCACGACCTCCTCCTCCCATCCACTGCCTGGGGCATCACTCCAAGAGAGGGGGCACAGAGGTCCCAGGATGAAGGACCCCATTGCAGGTGACCAACACGTTTGTTCCTCCTCCGAGGGGGCCTGTCCTGCAGGAGGTCTCGCAGGGAAGGGCACTCAGGGACAGAGGCCACCATGTGTGGCCATGGGCACTGAGCTGGTGGGAGCTGAGCACAAGGGGTCTCTGGTAGCCTGTCTGGTGGGAGCGGGCTGGAGCAGCATCTGGACCCCATGTGGCCACGAGGGGAGGGGCCACGCCAGCCTCCAGCCCCTCCCCCCTCCTGTACCCCCATCAAGACCATCCTTGACATGAGGTGCCTGGATAGTCACACGAGCTGCCTAGGCCAGTGACTGCAGCTTCGCTGCGTGACCCTCAGTGCAATTCATTCTCTAGAGCTCACTCTGGACCAGACCAAGGCGCCTGCTTCTGACACCCTCCCAAGAGCACCCAAATCCCCACCCAGCTTCTGCCTTTAGAGATCCCGACCTAAGACCCAGCATCTGCAGGTACTTGGGAGTCACTGGAGGCCGTTGTCAGGCCTGGGAGCCCAATTCCCAAGCCCCTGCCTCCTGTGAACCCAGAGCACAGCACCAGAGGGGTGAGGGCAGGATGAGGTGACCCCCCCATGGCCCCTATACACCCCCATGCCCCCAAGAAGCTGATGGCCCTGGTCTGGTCAGCCTGGGGAGGCAGGAGCTGCCTTGGCGGAGGCCAGCACAGCACAGGACCCATGGTGCCCTGCAGGGTGGAGGCAGCCACAGCAGGAGGAGTGATGTCTGCTGAAGGCCACGGATGGGGGCTGATGCTGCTGGAGGGGTGGGGCAACCTCCTGGGCAGGTACGGCCCTTCCCCGGCCCTCACCCCTGCAGCCAGACTCCAGCAAGCCAAAGGCCTCAGACCCACTGCCCCCTGGATCCCAGGGGCACTCAGCCTGGGTGCTGGGTCCCTGCAAACTTGAGCCAAGAATGGCTGATGGCACGTGGCCTGGCGGACAGTCACTGGGTGCATGCAGGTGACACCTAGAGCAGGCATGCACAGTCACGTCCCATGCACGCAGGCCAGCCTCAGGGTCCTCCCAAATCATGCGGCCGAGTTCTCAGCACTCCTGGCTCACTGGACTGGGAGCTCCGTGAAGGTGACCCCTCAGCGCCCCTCAGACCACCCAGCAGTGTGGGGCACAGACAGGGCAACCGAACTGCCCAGGGTCACAGCTGAGAAAGGGGCAGGACAGAGCTGGGGCCGGCCACTCCCCTTCCCAGGGCACTGCGTCCTCCTCCAGGCCCTGGCCTTACAGATTCTGCTGTGGGAGCCCCATAAAATCCCCCACCAAGTGGGGGTCCTAAGCTCAGAGACCCCACTTGCCCCAGCCCCAGCAATGAGGGCTGAGCCGTGAACATGAGGTATAACACCCATCCCAGCTCCTACGTGGGACTTTGCAAGCCACGGGAGGCAGTGCTTACGAATGCTCTCTGGGACATTGTCGAGGTTATGTTTCAGAAATAGTCACAAGTAGCAATGAAGACGGTACTCAGAATGGACACTGGTAGCTAACCGTGATTGCAAGTGCACTTACTGGTATCATACTTAGCAGGAAATTTCAGGAAATAAGTCCTCATGGGTGGGGGATAAATGCATGCACTAAAAAGATTTACTTGCTGTTTTCATCATATCGTCTGATAAAACTGCCAGTGGGTTGACAGTTACTGAAGATAAATCAGCGCCTTTGCAAGTGCATGGCAGGAGAGGCAGGTTTGAGAAAGGAGCTCGGTTCCAATCACTGTTGCTTCCTGCCCTTCCCTTGCCTGGCACGGGTGCCACGTCCTCTGGACGCTTCCCCACCACTCTTACTGCTCACGGTCATCACTGTGGTGGAGAAGGAAGGACACGTCCCCCAGCATGGCTCTTCCGGGCACCTGAGTGCTGTCCAAGTGCATGGGGAGGAGGCCCCCTTTCCAGCATTTCCTCCCAGTAGATTTGTTTGATTTTAGTTGAGAGGTTTTCTGTTCTTACCAGCTGATGTTCTCCCACCTCTCGTGTGAGTGTTGCCATTGGGAGAGTCCCCGATGCGTCGGATTGCACGTGCCATTTTCATAACACGTGCTGCACAGAACAACTGGAGCCAGGCCTGCACACAGACAGCGGGCCACCCCCAGGGCTGTCCTCAGAGGGGTGGCTCGTGGAGACAACCTGATAACCACTAAACTGACTGAAACTGGGTTTCTCTCCAGTATGGTTTTTCTATTGTTGATCTTGGTAGTAAATACAAATGCTTTTATTTCTTTTGTTTTGTGCTCACAGAGAAAATAGGTAACAAATTCAGAACTCATTTTAGTGCCCATTAAAATTTTTTTTTTTTGGTGGAGGATGCGGGTTTTGAGTCCTTCCTCTCTTTTTTTGCTGTCCCTACATGAGCCACCTTATAGCGTTCTTGGAGTAGGAAGAGCACCCACCTGCCGGTTCCCTGTGCTCCTTTCCCTTCCACCCTGGGGCCCAGAGCTGCAGCTCCTGGTGCTAAGGCGTTCTTTGACTACCTCTAGTTATTCGTACCACTCAGCCATGATGCATTTTAAAAGCATTTATATTAAAAATGCATAGGTATTTATTTTAATTTACATAAAGGCCCAGATCAAAATATCTACCAAAATGGACTGTGGTTTGCTGCTTAGTTTGGCTATTATAGCAACTGTGATTCAGAGAAAAATCTAAATTCTGGTGTGTGCAGGTCACCCCACAGTAGGCTGAGGTGTTTTGGCTGAAAGAATGGTTTAACTGGGTCCTCTCTGGTATTAGATGTTTTTGTTGGGAGTGGGGAGAGACCAGCGAGAGGAGGAGACCTGCTGCTGTGCCTATGTGAAGATAGAAGGTCCAGCTGTCTCTACTTCACACTCAATTTCAGAATGTACTTGTGTGGATGTTGTTTTGCAGGGCATGTAGCCAAAGCCTTGACATCTGAATAAAATGTTCCTTCTTTGACCTCAGAACTGCATTTTTATTTATTAACTATTCTCATCTTGTTTTATGGGTTTAACTAAAATTCAGGTATTTAGAACACAAGTCTCAGTGTCCTCATTTGGATACCAGAGAAGGCCGGGGGGGAGGCCTGATGACCAGCCTCGACCCACTCCATCCTCTATCAAGTTCTTGACTCCACCAAAGGAAAGAATTCAAGAGCAGTCACAGTAGGAAATGAAAACAGGTTTAAGGTAAGGAATAAGAAATACGGACTTCACAGGGAAAGTGAGGCCTAACTCCAGAGACTTGAGTGGCAGCCACAGCAAGTTTAATACAAAAGAAATCCACACACACTTCACAAAGTGCAGGCTGGATCCAGAGTGAACAGCAGCCCTGCCTTCTTCCTGGACTCAACTTTTATAGCCCGGCTATTTATACATACGAGTGCTATCTAATGAATATTCAACTGAGAGGGTGGTTCCCAGTTACATAACACAGCCTTGCAATGCTCAGTTGGTCTCTCTGGAGCATGCTCGTTGCTCAAATTCCATCACATGCACTGAACACACTTAGAATACTCTGGGTGCTCTCTAGTGCCTCCAGCAGATGGTCATCTATAGGATAAACTCTGTACTGAGAGTGCTTACCTACTGGAATTACATAAGTCTGCCTCCTGTGATCTCAGTCTCCACACGCTGATACTGCAAATAGGTGGTACAAGCAGCAGCACCTTGGGACTCGAGGACTCAGCCCAAGTCTCCAGGGAGTGGTTTAAGATGCATGGGAGTGGCCTGAAACCTAACCCCAGGGAAACAGAGCACTTCCTGTCTCAGTTCTGTCTCGCGCAAAGCACAGGTAAACAGTTTATCAGTGGCGAATCAAGAATGTTTTTCTCTATCATTTTCTTACTAATTTAATATGCAGAATTTCAGACAGCAAAGTAGAAAAAGTTGTATGATAGACATCCGAAGTATTCACCACCTAGATGCAACAATTTTTACACACACATTTCCTAATATTGTGTTGACATTTACTTATGTCACTTCAGTGTCAGATAGGATTTATCATTTTTATTTATTTCTTTACTAATTATTTTAATTAATGTCACTAAAAATCTGATTGTCACTGAGCAACTAGTTGCTAATGACTGAGCTGTAGAAAGGATGTAAAATAGTGCCTTGTACTGAAAGGCACACACTGAATTGTAAGCAGTGTCTGCCCTCATGGAATTTACAGTCTAAATGGAGTTAAGACTATTGCACACAAATGTGTAATGAACAAGTAAGTTAGTCCAGAGAAAGAAAAGATTATTTCCTGCCAGAGGGGTCCAAGAAGGAATTTTGCAGAAAAGTTGGGCATGTTCCAGAATATGCGGATTAGATAGGTTGTGGCACAGTGGCGGGTCTCTTGAGCCACTGGTCCCCACCTGCAGGGAGAAGGTGACGGGGCTGCCTCCCAAGGCTGGGCGTTGGGCATCTGCATCCCTCCCTAGGTTTTGTGCCTCTCTGAGCACTTCTTTCTTCCACGTGGGCACAGCTCCCTGGGGGTCAGCCCTCTTCTCGTCGAGCCCCGACATGGGTGTCAAATTCACGCATGTTGCCTGGTTGATGAAAATGGTCTTGAAAACCTCGCATTATGTATTAGCCTTCTCTCAAGTGTCCTCTGTGACACTATTTTATTTTGTAAATAGCACTCAGATCCTGAGGGAGGGAACACTGAGGGGGAGGCCACTTTGCTAGACCCTAACCCTGCCACCTCAGAGCAGGGTCCCCCAATGGCCCTGCAATAGAATAAGGCTGCTATTGTTGGATTAGTTTATGGTTCTCTAATGGGCTTTGCTTGCAAGTGAAAAAATTTAGGGTACCTAGAAAAACTGTTTTTAAATTTCATCATCCTAAAGCTTTCATATGCATATGTTTACCACAGACTTTGTGTACCGGGTATAAGTATACTGTCAAGGATTTTTATGTTGTCATAATCTGCAGTTTTAACATATATAATTAGACAAAACCAAAATACTGCACATCACATACAGAGGGACTAGTACCGTGGGTGGTGTGCCACATTTTTCTGTTGATTTCCTCACGTGTAACTCTTCCTTTTCTCTTGGAAGTCCAGGAATCTTCCTTAAATATAAGCAGTGTGTCATCCCCACACACTGAAGAGGACTTCTCTCTGCTTTTCTTTTTAAACAACACTAGCAGGTGCCTACGGGGCACACTCTTGGTGCCATGTGCCAGGCCCACAGCGGGGCCCTGGGACTGTCTTCTGTGTTCACATTGCTAACACCTAACCCACCTTTTTCTTCAAGCAGCATCAAGGCGTTGGCCTTATTTATTTTATTTCTTTTAAAAATAAAGTTTAAAAAGTTTATCCAAGTAATGAGCATACACATTCATTTAAAACATCAGAACATAATCCCCACCCAGAGGCAAACCCTGTTAGCTGTTTTCTTTCTAGAAGGCATCGCTATATTTTGAAAGAATATGTTTATGCTGCTTTTTATTGATGTATCAATGTGGGGCAGTTTTATTGACTTCCTGGTGTGGTTTCAGTGTGTCCTTGTCATGCAGCCAGGCCTGTCTCCACTGGTCTGCTCTCCTTGCCCAGGTTATCTGAAGGTAGCACAGTTTTTATAGAATGAAGTCAGCGCTCATAGCATCATGGCTGTATAAACACTGCTCACGACAAAGCTCAGTCATGCATGTGGACCTGAGTCTGGACATGGTGCACTGGTTCTCTGGTCTGCTGGTCCCTCTGTGCCCTGGGCCTCGTTGTCTTAACTAGAGACCCTAGGGGAGATCAGGATGCTGGGAAGCCTAGGGCCCCCTGCGAATTTTCTTTTTCAGTGATTTTCTGGCTCTTCTTTCACGTTTGTTCTTCCATGCAAACTTAAGAAGCAACTTGCTTAACTCCCTAAAAAGAGCTCATTGGGATATTTATTGGGAATGCAGTGGATTTATGAATCAACCCGGGGAAAACTGACATGTAAAGGATGGTGATGCATCCTACCCAGGCAGGGAGCATCTCTCCATTTGTTCAGTCTACTTCTGTGTTTTCCAGGGGAGTTTTGAAAAACTTCCATGTCTGAGCTTCGTACATTCGTACATTTCGTGTTAGGTTTATTCCTGTGCATTTAATCTTTGATGCTTTATAACTGGAGTTTTCTTTGCCATGGTGTCCTCTGTTTATTGTTTGTGTACATAAGGCTACTGATTTTTGTAAGCTAGTTTTAGGTCCGGCTGATTCAGTGCATTCTTCACATTCATCAGCAGGGGTCCAGGCCGGTGGGTTGGGGGGTGCTTCAAGCAGGAATATGACTGAGTAATAGAGTTTGGACATGTTGTTCCCACCAAAACTCATGTGGAAATCTGATCCCCAGTGTGACAGTTTGAGTCACAGGGGTGGATCCCTCATGAATGGATTAATGCTCTCTCTAGGTGGGGGGAGTAATGAGTGAGTTCTCGCTCTATTAGTTCTCTCTCTCTCTCACTTCCTCTCACCATGTGATCTGCTTGTACCCACCAGCTGCCTGCCGCTTTTCCGCCATGAGTAGAAGCAGCCTGAGGTGCCTGCCAGATGCAGCTGTCCCAGAATCGTAAGCCAAATAAGCCATTCTTCTTTAGAAATCACCCAGTTTTGGGTATTTTGTTATAAGCAACACAAAAACAGACTAAAACACTGAGCAAGGGAGGGGAAGTTTGTTTCTTACATTGTCTTCTTTTTAACTCTTCCCTGTTGCTGCTGTGTGCATTGCAGGTTCCTTCATTTCAGCAAATTATCTCTTCTCCAAGTCCAAATAATGTTTTCAAAATGACCCTATGCTTCTGAGAAACACTTTGATATCACAGTGGCAGCCTCATGTGACTTAGTGTTTCTATGCAACGCTTTACTTGTTTATCTCATGGGCTCTTCGCAGTAGTTCTCAACAAATACTCGTGGAATGAGTGAATGAGTTTTCACAACCACCCTATAAAGTAGTAATTGTCCAGTTTTATAGATGGAGAAACTTGGAGTCACATGTCCAGGGCCACACAGCTACTAAATGCAAACTCAGAGTAAAGGATGAAGGACGTGTTCTATGCATTCCCTTGAATCCCTGATAAGTTTCTTAATTTCTTGTCCCGCAAAAGGCCCAGTACAAGCAGAGCCTTAATCCAACTGTGGACAAAGTTAATAAGCTTTGCGTGTCTTTGCACTGCAGTGCTAAGGAGGAGCAGGTCCTCTTCCACTACAATGGCCACGGGGTGCCCAGGCCTATGAGGAACAGTCTAGGTCTTCAACAAGGTGGGTGTGCCTTTAAAATTCCTTTCTCTTTCTGCCAAAAAACTTGAGAGTGTTGGTGGTTGGCTGCAGGTATTGTTCATCTATGGCTTCTGTTGAACCATTGATGTTTAATTTGCTTTAACAAACCAAAATGCAGCAAGATAGAATGGGGACAGTGGGCTAGTTATCTGATGAGAAGTTTTGGAATCACTTCTATTTTGGTGATAAAAGTTAAAAGATAATCAGGCTTGTAGTGGATTGAATTATGTTCCCCTCAAACTCATTGAGGCTTGAATTGAATCCCCCACAATTAATGAATTAGAAACTTAGTCCCTAGGGCCGGCCCGTGGCTCACTCAGGAGAGAGCGGTGTTGATAACACCAAGGCCACGGGTTCGGATCTCTATATAGGGATGGCCGGTTGGCTCACTTGGGAGAGCATGATGCTGACAACACCAAGCCAAGGTGTTTACAGCTTTTTTTAAAAAGATGACTGGTAAGGGGATCTTAACCCTTGACTTGGTTGTCAGCACCACGCTCAGCCAGTGAGCAAACTGGCCATCCCTATATAGGGATCTGAACCCGTGGCCTTGGTGTTATCAACACCGCACTCTCCTGAGTGAGCCACGGGCTGGCCCTTTGGTCATCTTTACTTAAAAAAAAAAAGAAAGAAAGAAACTTAGCCCCCACTGTGACTGTTAAGAGGGTGGGAGATCCTATTATGGTAATTGAAAGATGGAGCCTTGATGAGGTGATTGGATTGCAGGACTGTGAAGTAGTGAATGGATTAAAAATGGTGGTCAGGGGTGTGGTTCCGAAGGCTTTATAAGAAGAGGAGAGTCTGTCTTGCTCTCTCTGCTCTCTCTGCTTCCACCATCTTGCAATGTGAGACCCCTGGGTCACTGTCGCTACCACCACATGGACTTTGGACTTTCCAGCCTCAGAAACTGTAAGCAGTAAATTTCATTTTCTTTATAAATCACCCAGTTTCAGGTATTCTGTTATAGCAACTAAAAATGGACTAATACAAGGCTCAAGGAGTTGTTTCTGTTGCAAAACATGTTAACAAAATGACTTTCTTGATGTACAGATGCTATATCCTGATAAACCCATCGTAAGTCGAAAATATCCTAAGCTTACAGTGCATTTTCTGGACTTAATCCCATCATAAGTTTGGGAGCACACTGAATGCATTATCACTCACACACCCTTGTAAAGTTGAAAAATAATTAGGTCAGGGACTTAATTAATTAACTAATTAATTAATTATGCATGTGTGGTTTATTTTCCCCTCTAAGAATAGGAGTTGTTTGTAGCTCTTTGAGTAAAGACCTCAAGAATATCTGCCTTCTAGTTTGAACGATTACAAGATTTCCCAATTTTGTTGGAATCTTAATTTAAGAATCAGCGATTTTCTTAGAAAGTAGAATGCTTTAAGTATTCTCAAGAGCTAATACCAAGCCACCATGCAGGTGCAGTCTCAGCTCTTCCCACCCTAAGTCAAAATTGCTGGCCCCTCACAGTTCCTTGAGCAAACAGTAGATGTATGTGGGGTGCAGGTGACATCCCTTCTGCAAGAGCGTGTTTGTAAGTGGTGAGCTTCATTCTCTGTCCCTCTGCTCAGGAGCAAGTCTCTTGCCACACTCTGCATGAGAGGCGGTTCTTGGGGGTGTGCAGCAGCCTCCCTTATGTACTTGGCATGTATAAGAGAGTGTCGATTTGGGGATCCTGCAGGCTTGATTTCAGGTTTCAGCTGTGCCACTTATTAGCTTTAAGACCGTGGACAGATGATTAACCTCCCTGGCCTCTGTTTCCTCATTAGAGAGAATCGTAAGAAGTGTAACACGTAAAGTACCTAACTGTTGCTTTGTGTTGCTTTGCCCCCCATGGATTTGTCACCCCTCTTCCCCTGGGTGACAGAAACACAAAGGATTACTCAAAGCCCATCTCTTCTGAGCAGTGAGAAGCCCCGATGTGGTTAACTTCCCTGGGAATGCTCCAGCGAGAGGTAACCCTTCCTTGGGAAATTAACCCTGAATTGGGGTTCTCTTCCTGAATTTATTTACCAGACCAGGAAGTTACAGGAAGAGATATAGGTGGGGTTATAGTTTAACAATATAGGCTGGTAACTTTCAGTGAAACAAGCCAGATGACATTCCAGTAAAGCTATCAACAAAAGCTTGATCTTAGCAAACATTCCTTATTACAGCAATTTCTCAGTATCTTTACACAACAATCGGTAACTAGTCTGTCCTTGAGCCAGCAACCTGCTGTGCCACAAATCTTTATCTTACACCAGAGACTTTATAGCCTGAGGGAAATTTCTTTTTTTTTTTTTCCTTTTTGTCTTTTTTTTTCGTGACTGGCAACGGATCGCAACCCTCAGTGTCGCGCCTGTACTGGACCGGGACCGGCAACGGAATCGCAACCCTCGGTGTTGCGCCCGCACCTCGCTCAGCCAGTGAGCGGCCGGTCGGAAATTTCCAGTCCTCTGCAAGGTCAATATTTGAAACTGCAAGACTTTGGAAAACCAGGCCCTGTGAGGTACATGTGCTTTATAGTATATTCCACACCTAACAAACCACTCACTTTCTTCCAAATAGTGAACTCTCAGTAGACGCCCACTGTCCTGTTTTCTCTGCTAGTATCTGACACAGGTGGTGGTGCAGTGAGGGTGGATCCCTCAGTCAAGAGGCCTCAGGGGGCTTTGAGACCTCGCCCACAAATGAGAACAAGCAGGGAAGGTAGGAAGGTGTAGACCCAGCTCCTCCGTCAGGGTAGGCCATTTCTGCCTTGTGTGTATCCAGATACCAAATTCGTTTTATATATTTTTGTTAGATATTGATAAGATTCAAAACTGTAATTGTGAAAGAAGCAGAATTAAAAGAAACATGGTATGACAAACCACCAGGTACCCACAGACAGCTCAGAGAAGGGCCTTCCCAGGCCCTGATGTGTCTTCCTCGACCCCTCCCCCCGCCCCTCCTCCACCCCTCCCCCGAAGTAGCTGGCACAGGGAACTTAGAGCTTTTCACTACCTGGCTTTCCTTGTTGGCTCCCCACGTGTGTCTGGAGCTCCAGTCACAATAGTTTTGGGTGTTGGTGTGACTGGGATCATGCTGAGCATGGTCTTCCGCACTCTTTGCTCTCTCAGCGTTACACTCTGAAGGCTCGTTCCCTGTGGCCTGCAGCTGTTTGTCTTCCCTCTTGGCACTGTTGTCGGGTGTTGTCTTATGTCACTATTGGGCTCCTCTCAGTGCTTTCTGTGCAGGTGGACATTGGGCTGTCTGAGGATACAGGAGAAAACCTAACTCAGTTTCTCCTGTAAAACTCTCACTCAACAGCCAATGCAGAAGACTTCAATGACCTCATGTGTGGGGTCCCCCCACTGTCCACACACGCACCCAGCAAGCAGTGAATTCTGCAGGGGACACCACCTGGGCATCTCCAAATCAATTCGATTCTGACACCATCTACCTGGAGGGAGTGTCAAATCCCACACACTGAGGGCTCAGTCCCTGAACTGCCCCCTCGGTCCCACCAATTTTATGCCAGTCACAAACTACAGGTTGTCTTCCCTGTGCTTGTGACTGGCCGGGCATAGATCAGGGTCCCAGGTCCCCTTCTTGGGTTCAATTAATTTGCTAGATCAGCTCACAAAACTCAAGGCAACACTTATATTTACTGATTTATAATAAAGATACTACAAAGGATACAGATGAAGAGACGTGTAGGGCGAGGTGTGGATGCAGGAGTGCGGCACTTCCATGCCCTTCCTGGGCCCACCACCCTCTTCCAGCAATCTCCATGTGTTCAGCTGTCTGGTTTTTATGGAAGCTTCATTACGCAGGCATGATTGATTAAATCCTTGGCCATTGGTGATCAAGTCAACCTTCAGCCCTTCTCCCCTCCTCAGAGTTTGGGGGTGGGATTGCAAAGTCCCAGCCCTCTGATCCTGCTTTGGTCTTCCCAGTGACCAGCCCCAACCCTGAAGCTTCCTAGGGCTGCCAGCCCCTGGTCGTCTCCTTAGCATGCAGAAAGATACAGCACTTTAGAGATTCCAAGGATTTTAGCAGTTGTATTGACAGGAAACGGGGATGAAACCAAATATATGTTTTACAGGGTCACAGGTTGGTCTCTGTTGTTTTCTTGTTCTAAGCTGTACAAGAGTCTCAGTTGCCCAGCATCCTCACCAACATCAGGTGCTGTCGGAATTTTCTTTTTATTATTTGTATCCATTTGGTGGGTATGAAAATGACAGATTTTGGCTTAATTTGAATGTTCCTGACAACTATTAGGGTTGGGCCCCTTCTGATGCATGTGTGGGCCTTTTCTGTGGAGGGCTTGTCTGTCTTCCTCGTTTCACTTGGCTGCTTGCCCTTCTCCTGTTGGTTTGAGGGCTTTCTCTGTATTCCAGACAGACTATCATTTTCATAAGTCGTGACTGTCTTGTCTGAATTTATAACTTGGGTTTTTGTTTTTTCCGTCTTCTTTATGGTGCCCCTCGATGGACAGGAGTTGTTCAGTTGGAAGTTGTTGGGAAAATAAAATAATTTAATCAGGCCCCCTCGCCTGCTCATCCAGTTGGGGGTGGTGTGGCACATTCTTTGTAAGCAAATTGTGTGTGGGGGGTGGAGTGAGTGTGCATGGGAGGAGCCGCCACCCTGGCTTGCATATACTGCCTCAGGTGTCTGCTGCACATGGCCATGCTCTCCAACCTATGACTTCCAAGGACCTTTTGGCTGGTTACCTAGCTCATAGACCTGTGTGTGAGGGGTCTGGGGACCCAGCCTGGTGTGTGAGGGGTTTGTGACCCAGTCTGTGAATGGACTTGAGGGGTCTGTGAGCTCCAGATCCAGGCCTAGCTCAGAATTGGCCCAGTCGACAGGATTACGGGCAGGTAAAAGAGCTCAACAGAAGTGGTCACGCTCATCAGTCTTTCCTTTATGGTGCAGACTTTTCGTATCTTACTTAAGAAGACTTTCCTTACACCACGGTTATAAGACTATTCTGCTATATGTTCTCCCAAAAGTTTTTTATCTGCTATACTTAGGTCTTTACCTGGAAATGATTTTTTTTTTTTTTTCTTTTGTCTTTTTTCCGTGTCTGGCAACGGATCGCAACCCTCAGTGTTGCCCCCGTACCGGACCGGGGACCGGCAACGGGATCGCAACCCTCGGTGTTGCTCCCGCGCCTCGCTCAGCCAGTGAGCGGGAACCGGTCCGTATGTGGGATCCGAACCCTCGGACGGGAGCGCCGCCGCGCTTCCCAAGCGGCGCACTATCCAGTGCACCACCGGGCTAGCCCTGGAAATGATTTTTATATATAGTGTTAGATAGGGTCCTAAATGCATTATTTTACAATTGAATACTTATCTGTTCCATTACTACTTAATGCCAGCTTTGAAATAAACCAAGTTTCCGTGCTGTGTGGGTGTGTTTCGTAGCCTTCTGTTCTGCTCCACGGGTTCACCTCTTTGCAGTCCTCTGTCCCCAGGAATCTAGGTTTTCAGAGGTTCTTGGTATTTAAGAAGGCAAGTCCCTTCTCTGTAGTCCTTCAGTGGTGTCTTGGCTGTTCTTCACCCTTTGACCTTTTGTGCAGATATTGATTCAAGATGCTCAGTTTCACGACAATACCTTTTGGAACTGTGTTACATCAATAGATTAATCTGGGGAGAGTAAACATCTTTACAATATTGAGTCTTCCAAATTAGGCTCTTTTTAAGTATCTGCCAATACAGGTTTATAATTTTCTTCATAAAGGTTTTGCCTATCATTTGTGGGACTTATTCCTAGGTACCTTATATGTTTGTGCTACTATAAATGTTTACATAAAATTTCATTTCGTAAGTTTT
Organism: Galeopterus variegatus; assembly: GCF_000696425.1. Classification (NCBI taxonomy): domain Eukaryota; kingdom Metazoa; phylum Chordata; class Mammalia; order Dermoptera; family Cynocephalidae; genus Galeopterus; species Galeopterus variegatus. The sequence goes on from NW_007727638.1 coordinate 119,153, forward strand.
TATTGGGGTGTATGGAAAGGCAGTTGATTTTTGTACACGTATACTGTATCTACCAATCTTTCTAACCTTCCTTATTGATTCTGATAACTTATCTGAATATACTTTTGGGTTTTCTTGATAGGCTACAGTGTCATCTGCAAATAATGACAGTTTTATTCCTTCCTTTCCAATTTGTGCCTTTTATTTATTGTTCTTGTCTTACTGTGCTGGCTGACACCTTGGTGGAGTGAAGTGCTGGCTGGGACATCTTCGTCCCTCTGCCATTTCAGAGGAAGTGCTTTCCGTGTTGCAGAGGACAACACTCCCTGTAGGCATTTTGTTTAAAAAATCCTTTATCAGGGGCCGGCCCGGTGGCGCACTGCTATAGTGCGCCGCTTGGGAAGCGCGGCGGCGCTCCCGCCGAGGGTTCAGATCCCACATACAGACCGGTTCCCGCTCACTGGCTGAGCGAGGCGCGGGAGCAACACCCAGGATTGCGATCCCGTTGCCGGTCCCAGTCCGGTACGGGGGCGACACTGAGGGTTGCAATCCGTTGCCGGACATGGAAAAAGACAAAAAAAAAAAAAAAAAAAATCCTTTATCAGGGCTGAGCCCGTGGCGCACTTGGGAGAGTGCAGCGCTGGGAGCGCAGCAGTGCTCCCGCCGCGGGTTCAGATCCTATATAGGGATGACTGGTGCACTTACAGTGCTCACTGGCTAAGCGCAGTGCGGCCGGTCTCAAAAAGGACAAAAAAAAAAAAAAAAACCTTTATCAGATTTCAAATGTTCCATTCCTAGTTTGATTTTTTAAAAAATCATGAACAGATGTTGATTTCTCTCAAGCCATCATTTTTGTGTGTATTAAGATGGTCATATGTTTTTTCTTCTTTAAACTGGTAATGCATTGAATGGTATTATATGACTTTCTAATATTACATACACATTTCCTTCTTGGGATATGCTATTTGTCATTATAAATCATCTGTTTCATACATGTCTTATTTCAGTTTGCTGGTATTTTGTTTAATATATTACATCTGTGTTCATGAATGGGTTTGCCTGGGATTTTTCTTTCTCTGTCTTTGCCTCATCTGAGTAATCAATATAAATGTGGCCTTAGAAAATAAGTGGGGGGGCCTGGACCTGTGGCTCACTCGGGGGAGTGCGGCGCTGGTAGCACTGAGGCTGCGGGTTCGGATCCTATATAGGGTTGGCCATTGTGCTCAGTGACTGAGCGTGGTGCAGAGCACACCGTGCCAAGCGTTGCGACCCCCTTACCAGTCAAAAAAAAAAAAAAGAAAAGAAAAGAAGTTGGGGCATGTTCCGTCCTTTTTTTTTTTTTTTCCTTTTTTGTCTTTTTTTTTTTCGTGACCGGCAATGGATCACAACCCTCAGTGTTGCCCCCATACCGGACCGGGGACCGGCAACGGTATCGCAACCCTCGGTGTTGCCCCCGCACCTCGCTCAGCCAATGAGCGGCCGGTCTGTATGTGGGATCCGAACCCTCGGCGGGAGCGCTGCCGCGCTTCCCAAGCGGCGCACTGTAGCAGTGCACCACCGGGCCGGCCCCTTATATGAATTTTTAAAGTTTTTGTAAGATTTAAAGTATTTGTTGTCTGAGCATTTGGTGGGACTTGCAAATAAAGCTTCTGGGGTGGTGTTCTGTTTGTGGAGAGATCTTCGGTCACTTTGTTTCTTTCATGGTTAAGAAGATATTCAGGTTTTTCTATTTCTTCTTGAGCCAACTTTGCTAAATTACTTTCGCAGAAATTTGTCCATTTCAAGTGAGCTTTCAAATTTGTTGAAATAAACTGGCTCATAATGTCCCCTTCTTAACTTACCAATGTCTGGGATATCTGTAATAATGTTCTTTTTTCATTCTTGGTCCTGATTATATATGCCTTCTCTCTTTTCTTGTTGATGCTTGTGCTGTTCCTGTCTATGCAAAAAATTGCTTTAATTTAGATCACATGGATGGAAAGTCAGTCCAAAATAGAGAAAATTCAGAATTAAGAAATTTTTAAAAAATGTACATTTTATGGTATAAACTAGGAAACAAGAGACTGGTCTAGTTTTGTCCCTGCAATAACTTGATCTTGGGTAAGTCACTTATCTGTCAAATAGGAGGACTGGGATATCTGCAGAACTGAGCAAGCTGATTATTTCTAAGATCACTCTTAACTGTAAAACTCAATAAACTCTATGACATGCTTATAGAATACACACTAGGCTCTTTGTTTCTAAGAAGAGAGCCCATCAGACCTTTTTGAAAAATGAACATGTAACAACTATTTGTAATTAGTCTGTAATCATTTTTCACATATGTGCTGCTAGGCTAGATAGTTTTGGTTTAAATAAATGGGCTAAATGTTTGCTCTAGTCATAATCTCATGTGTACTATCAGTTGGCTTCAAACCTCACACTCTTCTGTTGAGGTATACAATTTCCTTACAGCCCTGTTCTGTGATGATTGCCGCTGATTTAATATCATCAAATTAATATTGTATGTGTATACATATATATTACGAGGCAAAAGCATCATCATGTCATTAGGCTTTCTTTTGTTGAAATTTTGACACCTTCTAGGGAAAAGTATTGTTTTAAAAATAATTTAAATAAAAGATAAAAGCTTTTTTGCTATTTAAAAAAAAGCTCCTTTCAGCTCAGGAATGGAGCCAAGATTCAGCTTCAGGATCCGTGGGGTACGTCATGGGGCCTCGAAGTGGCTGAGACTCTGGCAGAGGGAGCAAGGCCAGAGAGGGTGGTAAGCCAGGGAGCACAGGGGCTCCTGGTCCTGGGGTCACCTTCATCCCCGTCTCTCAAGCTCCTCTGACTTTCAAACTCCAAACATTGTCTCCCCTGGAGATGATAGCCAATGAACATCTTCTCAGCTTTCTCAGCTTCCAGCTCTTTGTCTTTCTCCTGGCCTTTCCAGAATTCTGTTCAGGGCCATTCAAAGATTTGAGGGGAGTTTATAACTTCAGGCTCCTCACCTGCTGTGGTTCCACACTTCCCAGCATTTCCCCCTGGATTTTCAGCTGCAGTGAACCTGTGACTTCCTGTTTGAGTTCTAGCTGGCTTTTTGTCCCTCTCCAGAGCCTTCAGACAGATGTTTTTTTTTGTGTGTGTGTGTGCATATTTCATAATGCACAAAGATTCTGAAATTATTGAAAGTGTTAACTCTACCTTTTGATTTTTAATTTTTTTTTTTGGCGGTGGCTGGTATGGGGATCTGAACCCATGACCTTGGTGTTTTAAGGCTGCGCTCTAACAAAATGAGCTAACTAGACAGCCCTACCTTTTGATTTTTGAACCTATAACTATATCACCTATTCAAAAAGTGAACTTTTTTTGGCGGCTGGCCAGTATGGGGATCCAAACCCTTGACTAACAAGTGAACTATTAGAGAGTTCTGGTCAAGATGGTGGAATAGACACTCCCCAACATCACTCTCTCCCCCAAATCAATTTACAACTACAAAAATGTAACATCAGCCAAGCTGGGACTGCTGGAGCTCAGGGGAAGAGGAGGAGAGACCTACGGAGTTCATGAAGGCAGGAGAAGCCACGATGAGAGAAAGAAAATCTTCTCTGGAGCATTTCAGGCCGCAGCCACTTTAAAGCTGGAGCTGCTGAGCGCATGGAGCAGAAGCTGGCAGAAGCCGCAGCTGTGCCCTTTGGATGGAGTTGCTTGGAGGTGGCAGGGGAGAAGAGGGCCTTGGTGGCCCACAGGACAGCAAGATCACTAACGGGGTTCCTGTGGACCCACACAGGAGTGAGGAGCCAGAACAGCTGGAAAAGGGGAGCCATACAGAGGCAGGTGAGTCAATACAAGGGACTGGCGCAGGGCCCATCCCATGGGAAGTGTTTGGAGCATGGGTGTTGGGGGAGATGGGCCCACTGGGAGAACACTGGGACATAGCAAGGACAGCCAATCTGCCTCCCAATCAGCACAGGACCACTCAGAGGAGACTGGTCAGGAATGCAGAATTGCATGAGGTGCAGTTTGATGAAAAGAGTCAGGCCCCGATCTGAGTTTCTACACAACCCAGGTGCACCAGGTCTCTGGAGTGCTAGAAGTACCTATAAGGTCAACCATTAAATCCTGAGATGCACAAAAAGTCTTCCCTAGGGAAATAGCAGAAAAGCAGCAGTTTAGCTCAACCACAGAGCTCAAGTACTGGTTCCCACAGGAAGTTCCCCTGTTTTTGAAGTAAGCAAAGGACTTAGACATCACAGCCACCACACAGATGGTCTGCCAGCCACTGGAGTGCACTGACACAAGGAGAGTCACCAGCAGAGATAAAGAAAAGAAGAGGATGTCTCTCTCCACAAAGCCCATTCCAGAGTGACAGAAGAAGCATCTGCTCCCCGATAATACTGGGAGACCTGAACACACCTCTCAGCATTGGACAGGTCATCTAGGCAACAAATCAACAGAGTAACCATTACTCTTTTAGAGGGAGAGAAGAAATCTAGGGTTATCAAAGGTGGGAGGGAGAAGGGGATGGGGAGAGATTGAACAAGGGGTATAAAGAATAAATACGATTTGTAAAAATATATACTAGTAATATTGATTTGATCAAAATATGTCAACATTGAATCCCTAAAATATGCATAATCAATTACAATTCAATGAAAAGAAAAGTGAACTATTAAAACACAGCAAACAAAGAAAACTAAACATTAAGACCTACTGTAAAGGCAGATTGTTCTCAGTCATTTAAGTCAGAGGACGCCTTTTAAGTCGGGGTGTGCTCACCCGGCAGAACGTGGCCACAGGCCCCGCCCCAGTCTCCCGCCACGCCTCCTCGAGCGCTCCCGTTTCTATGGCGACGCGGCGCCAGGCCACGCAGCCCGACCACTGAGCGGACGTGCAGCAGGAGCGGCGGCAGCGGGAAAGGTGGCGGCGGCGACATGAGCGCGGCGGGGGGGGCAGCTGGGGCGCGGCCCCTCAGCTCGGCGACCCCGGGTTCCCGGGGCACTTCGCGCCCGCGCCAGCGCCCGCCCGCGAGCCACCAGTACCTGGGGTCGCACAACCCGCAGCTCGGGCACAGCGAGGCTCAGAAGCGGGTCCTGGACCTGGAGAAGAGCCTGCAGTTCCTGCAGCAGCAGCACTCGGAGACGCTGGTCAAGCTCCACGAGGAGATCGAGCACCTGAAGCGGGAGAACAAGGGTGAGTCCGGGGTCCGGGTCCGAGAGAGACGCGGCCCTGACTCCCCTGGTGCCCTGAAACAGACACACACACAGCGCATTAACTCCAGAACACGCTTGGGCTTTCGGGAGGACACAGGGCAGCAAGCCGCGCACGGGATTCTGCCACCTGGGCTCGTTCCCCTGCCTCGGGCCAGAAATCCTGGCAGTCGGGGGTAGTGTCCTTCCTGTCCACCCATCCCCCCTGGGGCGCCATTTCAGACGTTCACCCCTGCCAGCCCTCTCCTCTCTAGGCAGGATCAGGCCCACCTCATTGTTAAAAAAAAACTTTTTGTAGAAGTCAAACATACCGAAGAAAGTACAAGTGTACAGTTCAGTGACTCACAAACTGCACACTCCCAGGTCAAGGGCAGACAAGTGGGCCACTACCCCGGACCCCTCTGTCCTCTGCCCACAAGGCTCCTCAGGGAGGGACTTCCCAACTTTGCACCTCCGCCCCGTTTTCCCCCGCCCCCCGCCGTGGGCCATGCCTGGCGCAGAACTCTGTTCCTCACTGCAGCCTGACAAAGAGGCCTGCCTGTTTCTCCCTCCCACCTTTCTGGTGCTGCCTTCACCTGGAGTGCCAACCGTTCAATCACTGGGCATCTATTTTATCAGTCCCCCCTCTCCAGGCCTTCTTGAGTCTCACTCCAGTTCCTGATGCCCCGGGCACCACTTGATCACACACTGGCCACGCTCGCTCATCCAGACAGGAGCTGCTGGAAGGCTGGGTCATCCCGACTCACCTCTGTACCTCTAGAGCCCAGGCTGGCAGAGTGGGCATCCTGTGCACATCTGGGAGGGGGGGAATGACAGGCTGAGTGTCTAGGTGGGGCTCTGCATAGGACTCTCAGGGCTCAGCAGGGAGGGGTGGGCAGAGCAGGCCAAGCTGCTTCTCAGAGTGGCTGTGGCTTGGAAAATGACGAGGGGAGCATTGCTTGCTTTCAGATCTCCACTACAAGCTAATAATGAATCAGAAGCCACAGAAGAAAGGTAAGACTGAGGCCCTTGGGTGGCTGATGGGAATTACCGCCAGCCAGAGCAGCCTTTCCAGACTGTTCATGCTCACTGGTTTCACTGGCTCCTGTGTGCTCAGTGGGGACGGGTTCTGAGGGACATGGAGAAATGCCATTGCCCCCAGCCATGGCTGGGTGGCTTTATGCACTGAAGCACAGCAGGTGCTGCTCTCAGGGAGCCTAAGACCTGAGGTCTGTGCAGTAGGGACAGTGCACAGGGCAGCTGGGTGGGGGTAGGGGGCCATCCAGACCCTCCCTCATCTGAGCAGAGCTCTTGCAATGGGAGGTGGTCCTGGAATAGCCCCTTGCCCTCCTGGGTCTCATTGCCCTGGTGGGTTCTTTCATCAGATTGCTGCTACAGCCGGTCCCAGGCTCCCAGCCCTGTGCCTCTAGATTGCTTGTGCCCTAGGACAGGTGGCTCTGGGCCCACTCCTTCTGGGGATCCTTCCTGCCATTTCTACAGCAACTGTGGAGACTGGGAATGGGGAAGGAAGTAGAGACTCAGAGACCTGCAGCCACTTGTCCAAGACACTTCCTAATCCCAGTGGTGACCCACTCACTTTGCCTGTCCCTAGCCCAGCCCAGGGATGCTGCTGGGATTGAGTTTTTGGGCTCACTATTGCACTTACCTTTGGGGCCAGGTCTATCAGGAGGTGCTCTGACTAGTGAATGGTACCAGACTGGGAATGTCCCAGACCAGGTGATGTCCAGGGCTCTCTCTTCCTGGGAGACATGTGGAGAATGGGATGGTGAGAGGACCCTTCTGCAAGGTGAAGTAGTCCCAGTGAGCTGTTGTGAGCAAAGCGTGGCTTACGTTAGTGGCCTCAGCCCTGCAGTGGCTGGGAACCCTGACAGGACACTGGGAGAGGCCGTCCCCTCATTCAGGACCTGCTGCTTCTTTGATTCCATGTGTCCCTGCTTTCTGGATTGGGGTGACAAAGAGAACCTTTCTGGTGGCCTCTGCTCCCTTGAGCGCTCAGCTGGGTCTGGGGCTGCCTCAACGGAGTGTGAGGTACAGCAGGGAGGACACAGCCCTGCCAGGCTGGGGGTGGACTTTATGAGATTGCACAGTGCCAGGGCCTGCAAAGGCCAGGCAGTGGCACAGGCGGGCTCATGGGTGGAAGCCACTGCCATCTTGGTCCAACCCCTGCGCATTCTCCTGCAGGCAGCCTCTCCACTTCAAGCTTTCAGTCCATCAAGTCCATTTCGAACTCGACGGTGTCAGGTGAGCGGGCCAGTATCCTCCGTGTGCTCAGAGGAAGGCAAGTGTTCTGCTGGGATCCTAGGCCTGGGTGGCCAGCTAGGGGTACTGACAAGGGAACTGAAGGCCCACAGTGGCCCTATTGGGAAGACCTGGGGACAGTACCTGTGGATTTGGGGTTGGGTTGAGGAAGCAGCTGAAGGGAGCTAAGGAGCCCTGGTGCCCAACAAGCCGAAACCAGGAGGGGGCTTAGGTGGGGCAGGACAGGATTATGGGCCGGCCAGAGGGAGGTCTTGAGGTGAGGCTACAAAAGCAGGACATGGCCTGGCTGTCAATGTGGGCAGTAAGGTCCCACAGCAGGCCCACCCCGTGGTGGGGCAGCAAGCAGACAGGCTCACAGACGAAGGGGCCTCTGAGCACCCACGAGACTCCCTGGGTGGTCTTCCAGGCAGAAGCCCTTCTTGGCCTGTCCCCCAAGCAGGAAAGCTGCAAGTGGGATGGCCCTGCCCATGGATCTCTGTGCTCATGGAATCTTTTGCAGATCAAGGGGATCTCTTCTCCCCCCTCAGCCTCCTCCAAGAAGCTGGGCATCCTCACCAGCAGGGTGGGCCTTGTCCCTGGAGAGTAAACCCAAGGCTGGGTCCCAGGCCTCTCATTCAGTTTCCTTTTACCCAAAATGGGAGCCAACTTCCACTGTTGATTGTTCTAGAGCATTCATCAGGCACTACACACAGGCTTCACCCTCAGAGGAGGAAACTGAGGCAGGAGCAGGGGCTTCTTGGGTGCATGCAGCCCATCTGGGAGGACTTGGGCTGCAGCTGTTGATGCCTGCAGTGACTGGCCCTGTCGGGTCTGACCTGCAGCCAGCTCTCAAAACAAGGCCAGACCTCAGCCCAGCTCCTTCAAGAAGCAAGACTTGAAAGCTGACGTCCCCCAGAAAACAGACCTGGAGGAAGAGCCCCTTAGTGCTGCCCTGTTTCACCACAGCAAGCTGGACAGAGTCCCTGGGGCACAGAGGCAGGCCAAGTAAGGCTCACCTACACCCCATAGGCCCCAGCGTTGCATTTCATAGGTTTCCACCCTGGAACCAGCACACTGGTTTGCCACTCACACCATGGGCCTGTCTCCAGTGTGAACTGAGGCGCATGGAAGCAGACAACTAGGCTCTGACTGCCCATCTGGTGGGCGCTAACTTCCTCCCCTTTCCTGGGGTGCCTGCAGGGTCCCGGTGCTGACATGAGCCCACAAGAGGGACCTGTAGCCCCTAAATCATTTTTTTCTCAGAGAAGAAAAAGTAATTTGGCCTCCAAATTAGTTTGCTTTTAAACCAAGAAAACCAGTGAGTCGGGTTCCTGGGCCTGATCAGAAGGGAGCTGGTTGGGCGCCTGCTGCTCTGGCTGCAGCCTGCCTTTGGAAGGCACTGAGCCAGCAGGACAGAGCAGGCTCAGGTGGCCCCCGCATTTCTGGGATTTCCCCGGGACGTCACAGAGTGCAAACCTTGGGTAGTGCAACCAGCAGGACCTGTGTCTCTGCGTAATCCTAAGATTCCTCTGAGACCAGCCTTAAAGCGAGAAGCCCCGTTGGGTGTGGGATTAGGACCAACAGCAGCCTGGCAGATAGCTGGTCACTCCCTGAACCACATCTGACCCTCAGTGCACCTTGAGAGGGGAGGAAGAGGTGGGCCCAGGTCACAGCTGGCTCCAGAGACCCTCCACCTGGCACCCAGAGCAGAAGGGAGCCAGGACCCTGTGGAAGAAAGCTGTGTAGATGGGCCTCTTCCCCATACTGGCCCCACATTGGCCTGGGGAGGGGTGGTGGTGAGTAGGCAGACCAATCCGGGCAGGTCACCTCTGGGCTGCTGCAGTGATTGTTTCAGAGACGAGGAAACAGAGACCTCTAATCCAGGAGCTGCCTCGGTGGGGGGCAGCCAGGTGCCAGGAGCACCTCCATCAGCAAGCTTGCCCCTGCACCTGCGCAAGCCCACCACGCTGCAGCAGTGCGAGGTGGTCATCCGCCAGCTGTGGAACGCCAACCTCCTGCAGGCCCAAGAGGTAAGGCCCTGGGCGGTTGGGGCAGCCCAGTGCCTCTGCAGGCCCCTCCATGCCTCTTCTCCCTGCCTTTCAGCTGCAGCACCTCAAGTCCCTCCTGGAAGGGAACCAAAGGCCCAAGCCTGCCCCCGAGGAGACTGGGCCCAGCTTTCCCAAGTGAGTGCCCCGGCGCCCACCCTAACCCAGCAGGGCCTGGTCATCTGGGACTCACTGCTGACTCTTCCTTCACCCAGGGACCAGGAGGCCATGCAGTTACCCAAGGTTGCCAACAAGGGACTCTCTAAGAAATGGTGAGTCCCACTGGCCCAGGGAGAGTGGGGCAGCCCACAGCCATGTGCCTGCAGAGAGGAAGGTGGGCCGTGGCCTCATTGGGTGCTGGTTAGGGCTGGGCAAGCCTCACTCTCAGCAGTCTCCACTCCTGAGGCTACTTGCCATGACTATCCCTCTACCTGCCCCAGCCTGATTCTGAGCCCAGTGCCTATGGCGGAGCGCTCCATCCTGCCTGCGCTGAAGCGGAGCCTGAAGAGCAACTTTGCTGAGCGGCAGAAAAGGCTGCAGGTGGTACAGAGCCGGCGCCTGCACCGCTCGGTGCTCTGAACCCTGCTGGACCGCCATGTGGCTCGGCAGTGGCAACCAGCTCTCTCTATAGCATTACAAGAGTTCTAATACTTTTAAGCCAAGCTAAATTCTGAGATAAACAATATTGGACAGATAAAGTACTTGATCTCAAAATTGAGAAACTGTTTATTTTCTTGCTATTATTTCTATTCTGCATTTACACAGAAGCACATGAAATAAGTATTAACTCTACTTGTTGAAGACTGAAAATAAAGCTTGTTTCTCCAAGTCATGAGTCTCATTCCTCACTAGTCATCAGATGTCCCTTCTCAGCCATCTGTCCCTAACCCAGCTCCCTGCTGGTCCGGAAGGGACCTGAGAGTCTTATTCATCCCAGATGTGGCAGCTGCCCTGGAAGAGAAGTGCTGGCAAAACCACACACACCCTTCCTGGTTCCCATGGCTAGGCTGGGAGATGCCTTACAGGCACATGGTCACTCTGGGTCTCCTGTGCAGACTAGACACTCGTTGGGAAAGAGTGCTGTCCTCTACTGCCTCGACACTCAACACTGCTGGCAAGTGATCAGGCCAAGACAGCCGTCCTCCTTGGAGAGCCACAGCATGGGAGAAGCATCCTCTTCAGAACGCTGTAGCCCCTACCCTCATGACGGCCCACACCTAAGCCATGCCACGCTTAAGCATCAGAGCATCTACCTCCATTGACTGGGGTGGCCAGCTTAGTGCCCACCCTTTCTGGGCAGCAAGTCCTCCCAGCCCCGCTGCCCAATTCCTTGGCATTAATCTCAGCCTCTTTCTACTTCAGGGAGCAGGAACTTTGCGGGGAACCCGGGGGATGAACCATGTCAGATGAGGGGAGCTAAGGTCTGGGGTGTCCAGAGCCAGACGGGACACTGTCACCTCCAAAGTGACAGCATCCCACACTCAGAGAAGGGGATGCAGGGATGTACTGACAAACACAGGAATAATAAATTTATTATAAGAACCACAGATGACAGGGTAGTGCACATACAAAAGGGGGGACTTCTCGTCACCAGAGGGCTGCCGGCCAACGCCCAATCATGTGGAGGCGCTGTGTGGCCATGTCCCGGTAGGGAGCCTGCATTCTCTGTAGTGGCGCAGAATATTGGTGCTCTGAGGATGCTGGGTCCTGAGGACAGTGCCCGGCTGGTCACTCTTCATCCTTCACAGCAGGGACATGGCACCCTGATCGGAGAATGGCACAAAGGTGCCAGGGACAGGATCTTCAGACGCCCTGCTCCCTGGGCACTCCCACAGTGCTGAGCAGGAACGCCATGAGGTCTGAGGCCCAGCTGGTGGCAGGAGACCTGAAGCCACTCACATGCCAGCCTTCCCTGCAAGATGCAGCCTGTGCCCGGAACCCAGGAGCTTCCCTGTGGTATGCCCTACATGCCAAAAGTGGCACAGCCTAAACCCAAAACCATGATCAGATAATTGTGTGTGTGTTTGAAGGGTTTCCTATGTGCTCCATGATCTCATATGGAAATGAGCAGAAGTGTTTCCTAGCACACACACAAGATGCTCTAGCAGGACCCTGAGTCTCCCAAACACTGCTGAGAATGGACACAGGCCCTGCAGAGGCTGTGGGGAGGACTTCCTGAGGGGTGGGGGCCCAGGGTGCTGTCTGACTCCCTGGAGGAAATTGCATGGAGAATCTTCTCTAAGACAACGGCCAACCCCCCCACGCAGTCAGCTCCACAGACACCTGTCCCAGGTTCTGTACAAGTATGGGAAAATGTTTGGCAGGTCCCCAAGGCAGAAGATAAAAGCAGGAAAGCTAACCTAACCCCAGGCTTTCTTAGGAAGCCAACACCTAGAAGTGTCCAATAGGAGGCAGTATGTCCACAGCCCCGATAAAGCTGTTGGCTGTCCCTGCTGGCTGGGCTAGGCGGCCGAGAGGCAGGCCTGGTGGATGCTCTGTGCCCAGGTGTTGAGCAGGGCCGTGACCGAGTGCTTGTCAGGGAGCTGCAGCAGCCTTGAGGTCATGCACCGGTGCACCGACTGCAGGAAGGGGTTGGCGTCTGCAACAGAGCAGCAGGCCCTGAGCACCATGCCCTCCATGAGGCAGTCAGCCTGCACCCAAGCAAGCAACTCTCTGGAAAAGGGCAACCCCTAGGCACGTGGCTGGTGTGCCAGGATGTGATCCATACACTGCCCAGCACTTGGACTTGTTCCCAGGAGCTGTGGGCTGAGCCCTAACCTCCCAGAGGACCCAGTCCTGGCTGGCCCTGCTGTGTCCAGCTCTGAGCTTCAGAAGGGCTGTCCCTTATCAACAGGGCTCTCTCCAGAGCCATGTCACCCAGATGGGTCCCCATAAGCCTAAGCTCCTGGCGGTGCTGCCACGTCAGCCCTGCAGAGCTCCCCAGTGGCTGCTGGGAGCACTGGAACTGTCCTTGAGCCATGGGCTCACTCACCCCTCACTCACTGAACATGGCTGCCCTGGAGCTGCAGGATGGAGGGTGAAGGGACTCAATGAGGGGCAGAGACTCCTCTCACTAGATGACCTACTCTTGTCTGTGCAGGGGGAGCAAGAAGAGGAGAGGGAGTGGCCTCGGCTGGGGGGACGGGAGGGGGAACATGGAGGCTGTCCCTGCTGCACAGGAAACTCTGGTTGCCCAGAGCTGACCCCTGCCTATCCTGGGCCCCCAGATGGCTTCCCTCAGTTTACCCACCATACTGCCACTGCCGGTCGATCCACAGAGGGCTCTGGGCAGGGTAGTCAGCGGGCACACTGAGCTCCAGTGGCGGTACACTCGGGAGGTCCTTGTCATCTGCAACAAACAAGGCTATACCTGTGACTTGGCCCAAATCCTACCCTGCCCTGTTTCACAGCCCTGCTCCTGAACAGGCTCTTTATAGCCTGGAAGGTTCTGGTGAGGCTTGCTGCAAAGCCTGGATTCTCTCGGGTCCCCAAACGCAGAGCCAGGGAGTGTCCTGTGTAGGTGGATGCCCCAGGGTCCTGCCCATCGTCTCCCCAGGGCCTGAGGCAGGTAGAGTCACATCTTTGTCAGGGAGGCAAGAGTGCATGAGCTAAGCCTCGGGGCAAGGGGCTGAGGCATGGCTAGGATGCCCTGGGCCAGCCCTCGGTATGAGCCTCATTCCAGGTATGTGAGGATCAGGGAGTGAGGACAGAGGGCAGCTTAGCAGGGCCAAGTGATGCAGGGCAGGTGGGGGCGGCAGGGGGAGCAGGCTTGGTAGTAGTAGGTGTGCGTAGTAGGCTTGGGCATGTGGGCAGCAGAGCCTCAGGGCTACGGTTCAGGGATCGCTCTCCAATGCCAGCCCCTCCCTCCTGGGCCACTCACCCAGCTTGCATATCAGGTGGACGGTGCCATTGTTACTGCAGTGAGAAGGGTCCAAGTTTACCAGGAATTTGGGATCTAATCTGGCCACCTCCCCTTGTAGCACGTTGGGGATGCTCTGCCGCTCATCCTCCTCAAACTTGCGCTTCCGGGTGCACAATACAGGTGCCCTGAGGAGGAGGCCATGATGACCACACTGGCCACACATGGCCCACAGCCTGCTGTCCACTGCAAGGCCCAGCCCTGGCTGTACGTACGTGATGGGTGGGCCATGGATGGCCGTCATGGCTGGCACAAACGTGCGGTACAGGGAATGGTTGAAGACAGGTGAGCGGATATTGGCCAGGACTGCATCCAGGAGCGGTTGGCACAGGTACTGTTGCTTGGTTGGTGGCACCGGGGGCGGTGGAGGCGTGGGCTGGGTACAGGATGGGTGGGGTCAGCACTTGGGGCTGGCAGCCTCACCATACCTAGGAAGCCTTCCAGACCCTAAGGCCCTCATCCTCACTAATAGTCAGATGTCTGAGGCTTCTCCACAATCTCCACCCCGTGTAGACAATGCTGGCTGACCTCAGACTCAATCCCCCACCCCCACAGCCTTGCTCCCACTTAGGTCCCCTCTGTCCAGGGCAAGGCTTTGTGATGGGCTGGCAGACGCAGGGTGGCAGAAGCACCTGTGGGGCTGTGACTTCTCCCAAGTTCCTACCCCCACAGCAGACTCCACCTAAAAGAAACCTCCTGGGCAGGCCCAGTCCCAGGCTGGGCGATGTGCCCCATGCAACAGCCCCTGACCAGGAAGACTTCTTCTGGCGTGTTCTCAGGAGCTGTAGGCTGAGCCTTGGCCTTCCCAGAGATGCCTGGCACTCCACTCACCACTGCCATGTCATTCTTGAGTTTCTCCAGGGCAATCTCACATTTCTGCAGGGTCTTCAGGGGACACCTGTGGGGAAAGGGAATGTGGGCTGTCCCTCCATGTTGGAGGGCCAGGGGAACTGGTGGCTGTCAGGTGCTGATCCTGACCACTGCTTGCCTGGTCTCCTGGGGCCTTGGCCATCAGAGGCCCCTGCCGGAACCTCAGCCAGTCAACCAGCAGAACAAGGCAGTGCAACGGTCAAGGAGAGGGACAGAGGCCAGGCCCCTAACCAGGCTGGGCAGGCCTCAGTTTCATCTAGGCCTGTTCCTGCTCTCCTTGGCCCTATAATCCCAATGAAGGATCAACCCAAGAGGGCCTAGAGAGCCGTCCAGCTCTGACAGGCCCCTGTTCAGCAGTGACCGGCATTCTACTAGATAGCTGAACAGGAAAAACCTTCTAGAAGGGAGGTATAGTCTGAGCAGAGGTGCCAAGATGAGGGGGAAGTAACACAAAGGACCGTCCATGTGCAGTTCTGTGATGCTGCCTAGGCTTGCCGCTCTTAGCAGCCCATGGCTGGTGGGCAGGGGAAGGAGCCAAGAACCTGGCAGGCCACTGCCTTCCATGTGCTTCTTGTAGGAACCATTTTGTTTCATTTTCACAGCTGGCCTTTCTGCAAATGGGGTAACTGAGACACAGTTGCCTGCCCAAGGTCACCACAAGTCAGGGGCAGAGCTGAAGGTCAGACTGAGGCCCACCATGGCCAGGTGATGGTGAAGCCACTGCAAGCCAGGACCCTGCCAGTGGCCTGATGAGGCCTGGAGTAGGGAAAAGCTGGGCACAGGCAAAGGTGAAGTCTAGGTTTGAAGCCCCAGCACACACACCTGAGCGGAGCCTCCAGGGCCTCTGGCTAGGGCCCAAAGAGCTGCCAGGCCCCTTCACTATACCCACATTGACACCAAGCACCCATCCAAGGCTGGGCCAGCCAAGCCCCTGGTGACCCTCCATAAGCCATGGATGCAGCAATGTCCTTCCCCAGGAACCTGGGGGCAAATCTCACCGCTTAGAGGGGTCGGTCAGAATGTCCAGAAGGCTCTTCATCTTACTCAAATCCTTTTTCCTGTCTGAGATAAAAGAGGGGACACTGAGACCCAGGCCCTGGGATGCCATTAGGGCTCCTACCCCCACCCGGTCCTGGTGCCCACCTTCATTCTTGTCGATCTTGTTGATCATGCGGCGCAGGGGCTCAATGTACTTGGACAGCTGCTTCAGCTTGTCCAGGTACTGTTGCTCCTCGGCCTGGCTGGAGCTGGCTGGGCTCATGACGGAGCTGGGGTTTACTGCAGGACACAGCCGGGTGAGGCCTCGGCCCCACTCACAGGGATGGACCTCTCAAACCCTCCGGTGGGGTGCTCAGCTCTGAGGGGTCCCAAGAGCTTGCGTGCCCATGGAGCTGAGGCCTTGTGAAGGTGAGGGGCAACTCTCGGCCCCTCAACTCTTAGGGCCACGTACAGATCCCACAGGGGGGCTCAGTACATCAGGCCTCACCCACTCCAGCCCCAGACTTGACTTACCAGGGGTGTTTAAAGGTCCAGGTGAGGGGACGCTGAAGTTCTGTGGGGTGCGCGCTGTCACTGGGCTCTGGGAAGGCTGTGGGGAGGGGCTGGGCAGGAAGCTACTAGGGGATGGGGCAGGACCAGAGCTGCAGCCAAGTGAAAGGAAGCAGGTCTGAGGTGGGGCCCTCAGGTAGGGCCTATGCCAAACACAGGTGGGGAGGGACCCCCCCCCCCACAGGCCTACCTGACATTGGAGTTGGGCTGTGAGCTGGGCTGGCCGGGTTGTGGGGATGGCTGTGGGGGAGGTGGCATTGACTGCGGGGTCTGCACCTGCTGGCTGGGCGATGGTGAGGACAGCATGGGGAGGCTGCTCTGACCGACCTGGAAGTGGAGAGGTTCAGCCAGCTCGCTGCCACACGTGCCTGCCCGCCTCCATGCCACTTGCCCAGCACCATGGCATGCACAAGCCCGTGCTCTCTGACAGCCTCCCCACACCCTGTCTTCTTTCAGATGACACCTGGTACACCCCCGGGCACACAACCCTGCATATGGTGACTGTGGGGCTGTCACATCTGGCCACCTCCCCTTGCAGCACGTTGGGGATGCTCTGCCAGAGTGTCATGGCAGGAAGGCCAGGTGGGACAGCCTGGGCTCCTCAGAGGGGGGCCATGAGGACCACGGGCTTCTGGGCTAGAACAGGCCATGGCTGTGCCCTCCTTCTCGGCTGTGGGAGTGTGAGGAGAGTGGCCTAGGAAGGTGAAGGCCCTCGCTGCCACCAGCTTGGCCTTTCCTGCCATGTCTTGCCTGGCCTGTGACGCTCTCCTCTGTGCATCAGTAAGGACTCTGCTCTGCCGACTGGTGGGACCATCTTCCTGCAAGCTTCTACAATCCCCATCAGCCTCCCAGGCTGACTGCACTGAGGACAAGTCCAGCCACACAAATCCAGCCTGCCTGATAGGTGCAGGTGGCCCTTCCCCACCTGACCAGCTGCAGGTCAGAGGGATAACCGTGTCTTACACTGTGTCCCACCTGGACCTGCTTAGTTGGAGTGAGACAGCCTGAGGAGCTACATGCATACCCACAGTGGCACCTGTGTCAGCCCTCACCAGTGCCCCTGGCTTTAACCAGTGACCCCGATTGGGTTGGCAGAACCCACTGGGAAAGGTGAGTGACTCAGTGTCACAGACGGCTGGGCTCAGAGTTTGGTTCTGCCACGCAGGTGTATGCACCCGGAACTCCAGGGGCCTGGCCCTTGTCTGCAGAGTGGGGCTGCTCTCTGCTCCCCAGTCCTCGATGGGAACAACACAAATGGGGTCAACTGCACCATTGTCAGCACCAGGGACACCACGATCTTCATCTTTGAACTCCAAGGGATGAAACCACAGTGCCCAAGCATCAGAGAAAAGGACGTGTGGAATACCCACCCCTTCTAGGGAAGGTGCACAAATGGCAGTTCCAGATGGGGAGGATGGCTGCCTGCCAGCCCTGGTGCTAGCCTCCCCTGGAAGGAGCCTCAGCAGAGAGAGTGCCTCGCCCAGTGCTGGTGACAGAGGCATCAAGGCCTGGCCCCTCACCACATGGGACCACCCTGAAGGCCCTGTCAGCTTCAGAGGCCCTTGGTAGCATCTCCCACACTCCAGTCATGCTGAGCATCTTTCCTTATGGCTTCCTGGGAGCCCAGCCCACACACCCTTGCCCAGCTACTGAACCATCCAGTTCAGACTGGCTCAAGTGCTTCCTCCACTGCACTCTGGACAGTGACACCTGTCCAAGGCCATGGCCTCATGCCTCCCTCCCACATGTGCCTCTGCCACAGCACTGTGAGTACTGAGTTAGGATTTCTCTGAGTAGGTTGCTGCTTTCTCAGCTCTTTGAATGGGAAACAGGCCCAGCTCCCGCTGGGGAACAGGACGCTTGCAGGAAGGGCTTGGGGCCCTGCCCTTTCCTTAGTACCACCTGCACTGAACTCACAGAGTGAATGTTCCCTCTGTCTTCGGCTGCCCTACCTCTTCCCACTGGGTGTGCCAGAAGTGCTGCACAGGATGCCAGGGGGAGGCTACCTCCTGGGCCACATGCGCAGGAGTGGTGGGGGCACTGAGGCACAGGGTGCCACCCATATCATGGCACTTCCCACAGAGCTGGGTCAGAGGCTCCAAACCAAAGCCACTGGTCCAGTGAGACATCAACAGATGGAACAGACTGTTTCCACCACTTTGTGACCAAGACACTCCTGGCAGGGCAAAGGAGGGACAAGAGTGCACAGTGGAGCAAAATTGTTCAAGGTGGTTCACGTTGATGTTAGCAAAGTCAGAAACGGGGACTGGACCGATTTTGTTTGTAAAATGCTGAGTTGAACAGATGCAGGTTTCTCCTATGCAGATCCTGTGTATTCACGGTGCTGGAGTGTACTGAGTCCTGGGAGGCCAGCATGGGTGGTGTGAAAACATGCTCTAGAAGCAACCCAGGTGGCTAACAAAATCCCAGGACCAAAAGTTCCACAGAGAATGACAGATGGTGCAGAGGAGTGAGCAGGAAGCACAGGCCCGGGGGGCCCCAAAGTCAGCCTGGTCCTGTCAGCACGAACCCCTCACTGAAGGGGTTCCCCTCCCTAAAGCCCCGCCCCCAGGACCCCTCTCCCTTTCCCTGGCCTGTGCCTGACCTGCTGCTGCTCTCCGCCTGTGCTCCTGGAAGCTGCCTGAGCTTACTCCACTTCCTGCCCAAAGGTCAACCCCCCTCACCTCACCTCTCCCTGACCGCCCCACCTGCCCCAGGGTGATGCCTCAGCCTCAGCCTCTGCTCGAGCAGGTGTCCCTTCTAGGAGACGGTCAGTTCTGTCTGTAGCCTAAAGCTTGGTGCTTCTCTGGGAGACAAGGCACCGCGGAGTGTCATGGCTGGGCATGGGCCACTGCACAGCTCACATTCCCATCTGAATGGTTAAAAAGGCCCCCTCAGCACTCAGACCACAGGGAAAGAGGCACATGCTGCCGACACCCTCTGGTCTCAGTGAGGGCAGGGTAGGGTTCCACTGTCTAAGACACAGTGAAGAGGGGTGGGAGGCCAGTGGCCAGAGAAGCCTCCAGGGGAGGCAGAACAGCCAGGCCCAGCCCAGGGGGTCACCTGCTCGGTTGGGGAGGACGAGGGCCTCTCACTCCTGTCTCCAGAAGGCCCTTCCCTCCAGTGACCCCGGTGTGGGGAGTATATGCAGCGTGCTGGGCACAGCAGCTTCTCTCTCTGTGACTCCTCTGTCACTTCTAGGCAGAGAGTCCCCACCATGACCTGTCCTTGATGTACCTAGGAGCTGGCCCCCAAAGTGCCTTGATTCTCCTCTCACCTAATGGAACCTGAAATCTTCCTCCTAAACACCCTCCAGGGTCCAGGTTCCTTGGCTGGCCAGGCTGGGCACGCTGGCCTGCTCAGGGTTGAGGCCTTCCCCACCTAGGCCTGGGCAGCTGGTCTGCCCCTCTGAATCTGAGCAAACCTCACTGGGGCTGGGTGCCCCACAAAAAGCCCCAGCACCTGTGCTTCGGCCCCTGTGTCAGTGGTCTCACAGGTTGAATCTGTGGGGCCACCAGGTACCCACCCAACACATGGGTCCTTCTTGGCTCTTTAGCTGCTCCAGAGTGGGGCAGCATGGCCAGCAGACCCCAGAGGATGGGAGCTGGTTAGTCGAAGTCCCAAATACCAAGTAACCCCAGACACACCTGGGACAGAGAGCAGCCCATAAATACCCAAGTCAGGGCAGAACTAGTCTAGTGAGACAGCCAGCGAGGCGAGAAAGCCATTTCCCAGCTTCAGGCTTATGCCAGGCCTGGCCTTAGAGCAGAGAAGGGAGAGTTGGGCAGTGTTGCTCCACAGTGAGGGAGTGAGCCAGTGTGGCAAAGTGGTGAGGATCCAGGGGAACGCTGTTTCACGTGCTTTTGGGTTGTGTGCTGCCAGTGGCCTAGGTGTTGGTCAGTCACAGCTGCCAGCAAAAGCCACAGGATGAGCTCCTGAGTGCCTGCCACCTACACGTGAGAACATGGGGACTCAAAGGGAGGTGACTTGCTCAAGATCACACAACTTGAGTGTGGCGGGGGTGCCCCGGCACACTAAATGTCAACATCTCAGCAACAGTCTGTGTTCCTGGGAGAGGTACCCTGCCTGACAGCCAGACAGCCTGCACAGGGAGGCCCCTCCCAGGCCCCAGCATGAGGGAGGCAATGGGGGCTGCTTAGAGAGGCCAGAGATCAGAAGGCAGGGAGGATGCAGACAGAGAGTGGGTGACAACAGGAGGTGGGAGGACAGAAAGGAGCAAAGTGGCCATACCGTAGGGGCAGCAGAGCAGATAGGCTGGTAGAGGGAGCTTCATCCTACATAGAAACCTCAGGAAAGGCTTGGTAGCACCAAGCCTGATCTCAAGATCACCCATGCCGTCCGACCTACCCGGAACTGCCCCTTTCTCCCATCCCCAGCACTCAGTGTCCCCTGGAGTCACCCCCCAGAGCACAGCAGAACATGGGTCCCATTGTGGCACCATCTGCTTACACCCAACAAAGGAAAGTGGTGGGCACTGTATCCAGCACAGAATCCTGCTTTGTCACGGTTGTTCGGGTCCATGTAGTGTCTCCACCATGACACAAAGATGCAGCCACAGGACATCAGGACTGAGATGGGGGCTAGGAGGGAGGCTGGGATACGAGAGCCCTGTCTCAAGAAGGGACGACAGAACACTTACATTTCCACTCTATATTCTACCTGTTTTCTTGGACTCAATTTGCGGCCACAAGGAAAGAACAAAACCAGACAGGCAATGAGGATGCTGAATGGCGTCCTACTGAGGGCAGGTGCAGGTGGCTGGGGGAAGACAGCAGCCACAAGACGCAGCACATGGCCATGTACAGGCCGGGAGGTTCCAGTTGGATTCACTGCTGGATCAACAACGGGCCTCCTCCCAGCTAGGGTTTAAAGATACATTCCTAGGATGAGATAGATTAGAAAGAAGCTGACACAAAAGCAGCTACATACCATTTCTGGAACCAGCTCGTGGCCAGATGAATGCCCTTGGTGTGTGGGGCCCAGGGCGCCCTCTGAGGCCTCTGGATGTGGGTCAGGGCTCCTCCATCCCCAAGCCCTCCACTGGCTTTTCTCCCTTCTCTAAGTGTTTACAGGGTCTCCTTCCTCTCAGCTGGCGAGATGAATGAGTCTGCTTTAAATATAAACCTAAACAAAACCAGAACCTTGCCCAAGTTCTGTGCCTTCCTTCCTCTTTCCAGAAACCCTCTGGCTTTAGTTAACTGCTGGGACAAGGAGTATTTTCTACATGCTGCTATACTTGTCCTCAGCACATGACCCCAAAGCTTCATGGCACGCCACCTCACCACCACCACTGATGGGTGGAACCTGGGGAATAAATCTGCATGCAGTTTCTCCAGCGAAGGCTCTCATTCACCCCATGAAACGCGACAAGGATGAACCAGAGTTCTCCATGACATTTACTTCAGACACTAACTATATTTTGCCTTCATCTAATTTTTTATCTTTCCTCCCCTCCACCTAATTTCCTTGCCTTTTAGATTGGGAGGTGTGACAGATAGTAAGCAAGACCTATTTAGCTGGCACAACTCGGAGATGGACTTGATGTGGAGGGGAGGGAGAGAAGGAGTAGGCTTGGGGTGGGTAGCAGTGAGGGAGGGGTGCCTTTGAGAAACCCAGGTGGACTTCAGCAGCTGGGTGTATGGGGAGTGGCCATTCCATTACAGAGCATGGGCAGGGCAAGGCAAGGCCTAAGGCAGAACCTGGCGCTGCAGGGGAGTGTGGGAGGCCCAGTCAACCAGTAGGAGGGGCAAGGCCATCAACTAAGTAGGAAGAGGGGTTTCCAGAAGAATCCTGCTGGGAGGCCAAGGTATATGGGCTGAAACTTTGAAGCCTGGGCTGAGGGTTTCATTTGAGCCCTTGATTCTCAACACAGCAGCTCCCTGGGGAAAAAGGAGCTGTGGTACCTCCTGCCCGTCTGCCTCATGGGGCTGCTGGGGAACTACCCGAGGATGCTCAGCTACTAAATGCTTGAACTATGACTGGCTTCAGTGACAATGAATGAGATTCTGCACAAGAACTTAGCTTGAGGCCTGGTAGGTACCACAGACTCAAAATGTTGGGAATGTCTTTGCTTTCAAAAAAATCAGTCCTACTTGCTGCTGCTAAAGTCATTCCACCCCCAACCCCCCAACCCAACTTCTTCTCTGACCTCTGTGAATTCAATGGATTCTGAGCTAGGGGCTATGGAAGAGGAGAACAAACAGCTCTAGCTCCCAGAGCTGAGCATCCAAAGTGACCCGGGCATGGAGACATGCACTCTCAACGTGTGAGCAGTGGCCTGGGCGGGACTCAGCCCTGAAACAGTGTTGAGCTGTGGGCCCTGCGCAGCCTCCAGACCACGGGAGCTGCACCCTGGGCTCTGCCGACCCTGCCCTCCTGGCACCCTGACCACACAGCCTGCTTCCTCTGCCCCCAGTTTCTGCTCCTCTGGTTTTCTTACCAGCAGATTCCAGCCACTCCCTCCTCGCACAACCCAACAATGACCAAAAGGGAGGTCAATGCCAAAGAACTGTTCCAATCAGTGACAAACTGTGAAATGGCACATGTGGGGTGGTCCTGGGGATCAGGATGCAAGAAGGGTGGCAACTGAACACGTCCCCAGTGGCAATGCCTCACCCTAAAGAGGGACCTGGCCACTCCGAGCAGTGTGTGGTGGTGTGGTGCAGAGCTTGGGGCCAGCAGGCCCAGGCCACCTGGCTCAACCACCATACGTGGGCTCTCAGGGAAGAGCAGGGACTACTGTCTGCTAGGATTATAGATGCATTTCCCAAATGACAGAAACTGAATTTTAAAAGTCTTTTGGCAAATTTGAAGTTTTCACAATAAACTCTCCAAAATGGAAAACCCATATGAATAGAGAACTTTAGCACCATTTTATTCTCAGAATCTCAGAACAGTGCCTGGCACATAGAATGTATACACTCTTTAGACAAATGAATACACCATGGAATAATTCCAAATTTTATACAGTAATGGAAAACCAGGAATTCATATCCCTCAAAAGCACAGAGTACACAGAAGTGTACATCTACCTAGAAAGGTGTGTGCGCACACGTATGTATATAGCAAATTCTACACTCTACAGAATACACTCTAGAACAGGACATTTCAACATGACTTTTGGCCACAAAAGCCATGTTCTGTAACCTGTGCTGTTTTGTGCGGCAGCCACTAGCTTTCCTTCGGGGCTCCTGAGCACTTGAAATGTAACTGGTGCAACCAAGGAACTGAATTTTTTGTTTTATTTAATTTTAATTAATTTAACTGTAAATAGCCAGACAGCCCAGTCCTAGAAAGCAAAACTATTTGCTTTAGCTTCTGTTTTATTTTACCACAAAAATGACAGCAGCATAACTATTTTAACTTTAAAAAAAAAAAAAGCCCCAGATATTTATTCGTATCCCCTCAAGAAACACAAGCTAAGCTTAACCTCATGAAAAACAAAATAAAAAAGTGACACTTGATTTGGCACTCTGAAAGCCATGAAGGACGTCACTGATGATGCAAGGTACGCTTTACAAAGGCGCTCAGAGGAACCCCGAGCTCCCAGCCGTGCCCTGGGGGCTGCCCCGTAAATACCTGTGCTGTGGGCTGTCCGCCCAAAGGGATGGAGCTTGACGGGACGGCAGACACAGCGGTGGTGGGCGGGAACCGGGCTCTTACGTGCATCCCGCCTTGGGCCAAGGCATCGGTGATCATCTTTGAGGACAGAGGGACAACAGACAAGGTGATTGCAACAAAGAAACGCAGTGCACGGGCAGGTGGAGGAGGTGTATGCAGGTTCCACAACAAGGAGCGCCAGGTGAGGGGTTCTTGGGTGGCTGGGGCAGCCTGGAGGAGGGGAGGCTCACAGACACGTTCAAGCCCGCAGCACCTGTAGCACCATCCAGGCATTGGGAATCTGGAAGATTTGCCAGGAATGCTGCTTTGCTGCTTCCAGACCTGTCTATCCTATCGGCCTTTCTCCTTCGCTGGTTGTCCTGAACACACCTCTGAACTGCTGACAGATCAGAATCCTGTGGCCCACAGAGCTGTCAGAGTCAGACCTCGAGGGCCAGGACTGGTGTTTCTGGGAGACCAGGCTCCTGGAGACAGACTTCAAAAGAGTGCAATCCACCAAAGCTTGCTCCCAGAAGAGTCGAAATGTCAACAGTGGATGAGCTCAGGTAAGTTTGCTCACAGCATCTTTCCTTCTCAGCGTCATGTCTCCTAGGGCCCACACCCAAGCCAACCTCATTTCCGCCAGGCCTCTGTGAGGCTGCTGGTCCTGGTATCTACTGAGGGCCTAGTTTTCTTCCTTAACTAAAAACAGGGGAAGGTGGGCAAGAGAAGCCCGGGCCTCCACCTGGTGGGCCTCATCCCTTGTGAGGAACTTCCCTCCGCAGGGATGCGAGGCAGGTCTGTTCTTAAACATGCACAGATGACTGCACAGTCAAGAGCTCCAGCACAAGCCGGGACTATGCCTTTATCAATTTATACTTCTGGAACTATAAAGGCAGCAAGGTGGGCTGAGTACTGTCATGGGTCTGGACTTGGCCACCTCACTCAGGGCTCTGAGTTGGGGGATGGAGCCCCAGTCTGGTTCCTGAAGAACAGGGCCTGCATATGTTCAGAACTAGTACAAACTAGAACAGAACAACATGGCCAGGTTCAAACAGAAAGCAGAACAGACCCACGGAAAAACAAAACATCCAATGGCGGGAAGCTATGGGCCATGAGATCAGGGTGGCACTGCTGGTATTCAGTCCATGTAGCGAGGGGTGCCAGGGACAGGGTTCCAGAGCAGGAGAAAGGCTGTAGGAAGACCTGTAGCACTACACAAGTGTCCCATGCTCACACCCACAGGCAAATGCAGCAGGCACTGCAATCCAGGAGTGACACAGCAGTAGCAGATGCCAACCAGAATCTTGCAATGGCCGTGGAACTGGGGCAGCCCTCAGCCAGACCAGATCTCCCTAAGGGTGGGGATGGGAACTGAGGGTGGCAGGTGAGGTAAGAGTATCCATTTGCATCTAGCTGCTATACTCAGAGGAGCCCATCTGAAAGCATAGCGGCACTTCAAAAGTGATTCTTCCAGAAGGGAGAAAAGCCTACAAATAAGTCAGATGGAATGAGAGGTGCCAACTTTTTTCCAGGAAGAAAAAAATAATAAGGAATGAAAAGCTTAAATCTAATTTGCTGCTGAATGATTTTCTTAAACTGAGAACTCCTGATAAAGAAAGCTCACTTTCTTTTAACGATAAATCGCAATGAAAACACACCAGTGATGTTTACTGGACTGGATGAGCCAGGCAGCCACCAACTAGTAGCTCACTGTCAAGTGACTACATTTCACTACTTCCCAACAGCCAGAAAGGAATTCAAAGGCACTCCAGAACCCTGCCTCCCCTCCCCCCACCACTCCACTGTCGGGCTGCAGGCCTGACTCTCCTGCTAAGGTCACTGTGCAGAAGGGCCCAGAGGGAGGAAAGAGGGGTCCTCCCAGGCCAGCCATGGCTCAATCAGAGAGCAACTGGAAATCAATTGTCACATGCACATCCATAATGGAAGTCTTTGATGACAAATCTTGTAACTCGTAAATTATAGGTAAGTTTTCATACACTAAAAGAAGGGAAGTAAAAAGAAAAGCATAGGGATTGTTTGAAAATGGACACCACTGTGTTCTGGCTTTATAGCAGAGAAAGAGAAGTCTATTGCATCCTAGTAAATACCACTGCATGTGACATCACCATTCTCAGCTGGATGAGTAACTTCAGAACATTGCCAGGCTAAAGTGGGTTTCTTATAAGGGGGAAAAAAAAAAAAAAAGCGAGCCAGGCATACACAGCACAGGACTGATCAATTTTCCTAGACTACTCAATCTCAAGTAGAGAGCCTGGCTACCTATCACCATGGCACCAGCAAGTGCTCAATGGGGCAGGTCTTGGCAGAATTGAGAAACAAGGCTTGGAGGACTTCCTGTTTGGGTCCCCCAATCCCAGCATTTCTTTCATGCAACTGGTGGCATGTCCCTGCAGTGTGCAGCAGCTCACATAAACAAAGTTGCAACATGTGGTCACTGCACCCTGATGTCAAATGTGTGAGCACCACACAGGGAGTTCCAGTCTGCAACTTTGACCTCCTGAGAGATGACTGGCTGACACAATTCGAGGGCCCTCAAAATGACCTCGTAAGTCACTTTTGAGAAGCTCCAGGAACAATCTAGAACTTGGCCATGCATCAAGAGCTGCATAACTAGTGACAGTGAAATTAGAAATAATTTCCAGATCTGAGAATAAAATGGTAATTAAGGACAGCAGGAGCCATTCATAGGGGAATATTACAAAGTAATTCAATGTTGACCACAGGTTTTCTAAGTACAAGAGGGTATTTCACCTCTGTGCCAATGTGGAAGACACTGCATATAAAACCCCATGGACAGTCTGTCCTTTTCTATGTAAGAGAACCAGAAAGGACACCAAACTGTTTCTCCCTCACTGGAATGTTTCTCTTACTTATATTTCCTCCCACTTTCTATCTTTTACAGTTACCACACATTTAAAAAATTTTTGGATCAGAGTACTGTAGCCACGCCTTGTCCACTGTGCCAACGCAGGCTTCCATAGGAAGGTCAGGACAATACAGTGAGGTGGGCTAACCAGCCTCCACGAAACTGTACTGCCTATAACATAGGAAGACCGAGCACTGAGAGAAAACCAGCAGAATGAGAGGCACCCAATCTCAAGGTTTTGTGTCTGGACTTAAAAGCACACCATAGGTGCCACCATACAGTCCTGAGCTTCGAGAGCCTACCAGGCTCCTCTGCCACCAGCGTCAGGGGACCCCACTGCATGGCAGTGCATGGTGGGCAGATGGACAACTGAAGGTGCACTCCTCTTAAGACCAAACCCACTCCAAGATAAACAGAAGTGGTGACCACTCTCCATTTTCCCTAGCTACCAGAGAACCCTGCAATCTTTCCAGTCCCCACCTGAAGAGAAAAGTCCTGAGCTCACTTTAGCTCTACTTGCCATTAACCCATTGAGCTCCACTGGGGAGGAAAGCACGTTAACAATCTAGGTTACTCTAGAGGTGACCATGCCCTTGGCCAAGCTCCCAGGCTAGTTGGATAAGGACCTCCACCAGAAGCCAGGGGTGGAAGAAGCGGTGGGGAGCACCGTACTCTGTGTACAGGCCCAGTGTGGGGCACTGAGCACACACAGCTGCCATCCTGCTTCTGGAACACGTGAGATGCGCATGAAGCTTCAGGTCAGATCTTCCTCAAGCTAGAAGCCTATGGACAGATCAGCAAACGGCCCACACCAGCTGCACGCGTCAACTGTTCTGGCTGCTCACTTTCCAGATAGCAAGAAATGGGTGAAAACAGAAGTTCTCGCTTTCCTACAGTGCTGGACCCGAGGTGCAGGAGTTTCTGTTAAGTGTGATCCTGGGATGGGGGCAGGAGGGTCACAAAGCGGCATCACAACATGGCATCACAACACGGCAAGGGCTGCTGGCTGGATAGTCACTATGTGCCACCACTGAGCCAGCTGTGAACACACACCACGTCCTTTCTCTGCACAGGAGACCAAGAGGAAGGAGCCCCCTGGCAGACCTGAGGACACACCAAGTCACACAGCAGTGGTGGCAGAGACAGATTCCAACCTTGTCACACAGGGCGGTCATCCTCCCCCAACCAAAGACGTGAAGTCCGTGGTGTGCTTTTGCACGAGGACATATCTGAGCTAGCAGGTAACATAAGAATCCTGGGCCCAGGTCACCTAGTTCAGTGACAAGAGAGGCTGTTGGGTCAGCTCAGCAGTCACTGAATGCTTCAGATTCCCTCCATAGGTGCGCTTTCTCCTCACGTGGCTTCCCAGGGGCCTGACCAACATAGTGGAGACCAGGAAGAACCATTATTTAGCCCCCCACTGTTAAATGGTGCCTGACACACAGCACTATGACCGTGATCTGCAGGCTCTCAGGCAAACTAGAAGGGCAGGAACTTGGCTGATGCCCTCAGACGGGGTTGGCACCCAGCAATAGCCTTTCCACATCAACTAGCACATTCTGACTCTAAAGCAAGCGCTCCCTTCTGTGTCAGGACTAACAATACTTCCACCACCTGTGGAGACAGGAAGAATCAAAGCCCCAGACTGGACATCGTTCCTAGCACAAGGGTGAGGTTGGTCTATCAGAAGTCATGGGACCCCCAGGTCTCTAATCTCCAGACACTAGGAAAGCCTAGGTGTGGCCTCCTGCATCCCAGCAACATTCAACAGGCAGAGAATGGGCAGGAGCCAGCTCAGTGACACGGGAGTGGCACATACTTCTCACTGCGCAGCACGGGCGAGCACCAGGACCCTCTCTCCCATGCTCCCGCTGCAGCGCATTCCTGCTCACGGCTCTGGAGCGAGGCGTCCACTGCTGCTCTTGTCCTCCTGCTAGTCTCTAGAGAGCTGCCTTCCACCCCAGTCAGCTCTGTACTCAGATGCTCAAATGGAAACTGAGGCGCTCTCCTCTCCAAAGCACGCTTTCAGTCTCTCAGAGTGATAAGAGAGGAGAGACGATAAAAGATGCCCGAGCCAATGTGGGAATGACATACCCTATGCAGCCAGTGGGATTCCAGATGTGAGTGACCAGAGCAGGCCACCCCAAGGACCCAGGGGGGTGTCACCCAGAGTGCAAGGGAGAGAGGAGTCCGTGCTTCACTAACTCAGCCCCTCATCCACCAGGACCCTTGTTATAGCACTCCATGCACAGGTGGACATGCACCTGCTAGCGACTACAGAAGCCTTCGGCTCCCAAGGCCCTCACCTGGACTCCAGAAGCCACCATCTGGGCAGCCTGAGCTGTCTGCACCGCTGTCTGCTGCTGCACCTGGGGCTGCACCTGCTGCACTTGGGGCTGCACCTGCGGCTGCTGCACCACCATCGGAGCTCGGACCTTGAGGTTGGGAGAGAGAATGCGATTTGGAGGCTCCTGGGGCAGACAGCAGGTACGCACTGCTTCTGTGGGAGCTTTGAAAATTGAGCCTTTCTTGAGATGGAGGATGTGATTTGCATGACTTCACAGGCTATGATGTCACCTTACTGGCTGTCCCAGATCCCACTAGCTCCTCAGGAATGTCCCACACCAGCTTGGCTCTGAGTTGGGATGGCTGAGTCCCACCTCCTCTGACTCTGGCAAGAAGCATCACAGCCTTCCCATTGGGATGATTCCGTACACCCAACACCACCAGCTAATGCTGCATCAAAGCAACAGGTTCCTAAGCCCAGTGCCCAGCCCAGCCCACTCATCTTCTGGGCCCAGCACACTGATGGTCCATGAGGGTGCCACTCAGAGCCCCAAATCCTGCAAGGAAACCAGGGCTGGGCCAGCAGCGGGCACAGCTGGAAAGGCAGGCTTAGGCAACAGAGCCATGGAGGCAAAACAGGGCAACCGTGGGACCAGCGGGTGAAGAAACCTCCAGGAGGATAAGACAGGTCTGAACCAGACCCAGACAGGCAACTTGCCCTTAGATATCTCCAAGCTGCCAGACCCCACCCCAACAGGGCACACCCCACCAAGGGACACACAGGGTTCAGGTTCCCATGTCCCAGTGGCTAGGCAGTGGGCTGGCTCCCAGGTGACAGGTGAGTGACCCTATCACTCCTCATAACTCTCCCAGCTTGCCTATTCTGTAGGGCCTCCTATTCACTCCTACACTCAGCTTAGGTGTAGACCCTGTCCCCCACTCAATAAATCACAAATAGAAAAGGCCACAAAAACCAAGTGAGCTGATGGGATGTTCAAATGGGCCCTTGACGCAGCTACCTCCACCTTGGTGGCAATACTCTGTACTCTGTGTAAATGTCACTGACTGGATTTGCTTTGCAAAGAGATGCACAATGAGACTGAAAATAGCAGTATTTAATATTAATTTCCCCCTCAAAAATATGGTAATGACAGGGCTAAAAGACCTTTGCTTAGCAAACCACTGAGGACACCCAGTGGAGCCCACATATTCCCCACATGGTGGGAATAGGTGTGGTGCTTGTCAATCTAATCATCTACAAGTTCAAAGTGCCCACAGACACTGCTGAAATCGGCCACGCTGCCTGGAAGATGAACTGCTGTCCCAACAGCAGTGGCTCCCCATATAAGGTGCAGAAGCAGATCTCGGAACGCACGATCCCTCGCTGAGCCTTGCTATGGAGCTGGACACGGGGCCAGCATGAGGAAGAGCCGTCTGAGTCTCAGTTCTTAAAGAAAAGGACATGCTGCTGGTAACCAAAGAGCCTGAGACCGCTGCTGACAGAGACACCAGCCACATGCACCACCACGAGAAGAGCTGTACACGCCGACATGGGCTGCAGGTACTCACAAATTTCAGCTGCTGTTGGGCATACAACATCTGTCCAGGGAGGGCTTGAGCCTGTGACACCAAAGGCTGGGACTGGGACTGTGGTGGGAGTTGCGATGGTTGGTTCTGAGCAACTGGTGGCTGCTGGGCCTGTGGTGGCGGCTGATGGTGCTGTGGGTGATGCATCTGCTGCAGCTGCTGCGGCAGGGCCTGTGAGGGTGGGGGCTGCGGCTGCTGCATTGGGGGCTGCTGTATGGGAGGCTGGGCCTGCAAAGTCTGCTGCTGCTGCTGTTGCAGCTGTAGCTGTGCCATCCGCTGTAGCTGCTGCTGCTGCTGCTGTATCTAGGGACACAATGAGCAGCACTCAGTTACCACCCATCAGCCTCTGGAGTGCTGGCTCCTCCCTGTGCCAGTCCTGGCCCCAGGTAGCCCAGGTGGGCAACAGCACACAGCCTTCAAGGAGGCCTGCCTGGGCTCGCCCCTCGCATGGGGAGGGGGAGCACCTCCAACAGAAGGGCTCTGGGCCCCCAAGGCCAATGCCTGCTGTCTTCCTGACATACCAAGTGTGTGCCTGTGCCCTGGCCACCAGAGGCTGGTCCAACCCTAGGATAGGTCAAGAATATTATCTAGAAGGTCTAGTAAGGGGTGACAAAGAATAGGTGCAGCCACATAGAGATAGCAGCTCAGGTAACTACAGATTTCTGAAGCCTCTCCAATAACACTTGTTTTGTCCCCATAATGGTCAGCAATACGAGCCTCACAATGATGGCCAGTGCCTGCTTTTCAGAACGAGGAGGAAAAGTGGGGCTGAAGCTTCACTGTCACCTCTGGGAGAGGAGCCACCAAGATCCAGCCAATACCTGGAGCGAGTGGGAAAGTGGAGAGGCTCCCTCAGGACCTCTGTCCCTCAACCAAGACCTACCAGAAGAACAGATGCTTAACACATCTAGATTCTGACTTTAAGCCATGGGAGGACAACGGCTTCTGAGAGGCAGGGCTTCTGATGTGATGTCACCATTCCCTTACAGAACACTAGCTGGCAGTTGATTAACACTACATCCAGACACCAACACAGAGGGAAAAAGACGAGGGGCGCAAGTCCTCAAAAGAAACGCACCCACAGGACAGTTTGAGCATTCCCAGGTCCCGGAGGGCTTGTCTCACTTCTTCCTTCAGTTAACTCCTGTATGAACTGCTTATAGCTCCACAGCACACGGCAGACTCGTGGCCAGATACCCCAGGTCTGGCTGAGAGGACCTCCTAGTGCAATCGTAGCACCTTCCTGACAAGTCAGGACCTGTTTCTCTAGCCTGTCCCAGACTTTTCGGGAAGCCCACAGAGGAGGGAGGCACCATGCATGTCAGGAGGATCCTTGGCTGGCTTTGGTTCTCTGGGCCTCTGGGTCCCTGCACCCAGCATCGTGGCTGGCACATGTCCAGGGCTCAAGGACTATAGGAGGGAGGCTGAGTGCGGGAACAGGGGAACCTGGTACCTGTTGCTGGTTTTGATGATGCAATTTAATCAGGTGCTGCTGCTGCTGCTGCTGTTGCTGGAGCTGCTGCTGCTGCTGTTGCACCACTGCCTGGAACTGTTGCTGCATGGCATTCTGCTGAGCTTGGAACTGCTGCTGTTGCTGTTGCTGCTGCTGCTGCAGTGCTGCCTGCTGCTGCTGGAACTGCTGCTGTTGCTGCTGCTGCTGCTGCTGCAGTGCCACCTGTTGGAGCTGCAGCTGGGCTGGAGAGGAGACCAGAGTTAGGCCCATGCCGCCTCAAGGGCCACCCTGTCTCTAAGCCTCCACGGGGCTGTACAGGGAAGCAACAGCAAGCAAAGGCTCCACTGCCACCATTGCTGGGCAGACAGGAAGCTCTCAGGCAGAGTCCCCAGCCTGAGCCACTGCAGGAATCTGAACACTCCATTTACTAGAGACAGACAGACAGGATAAGAAGTAGCATTTGTGTTGATTATGGAACTTACTATTATGAGTTACTCTATAATATCCAAAGGGAAAAAAGAAGGGCCAACTAAGTCTTTTGGATGGACAAGAAGCTCAGCCTCTGGCAACCATTAATCTACTTTCTTTCTCTATGGATCTATTGTGGACATTTTATATAAATGGCATTAGACATTATGTGCTCCTTTGTGATTGGCTTCCTTCACTTAGCATAATATTTACAAAATTCACCCATGCTGTAGCATGTATGAGCTTTATTTGTATTATTTTTAGTGCCAAATAATATTCCACTATATGGATTTCCTACATTTTGTTTATCCATTTTATCCAGCTGATAGACACTTGGGTTGTTTTTGCTGTTTGGTTATTATGAATACTGCTGATATAAACAGTCACAAGATTTTCTGTGGTGAGGTTCCTTTTGGAATGATGAAAATGTGGTGATGGCCATACTAAAAATCCCCGAACAGTATGCACTTTAAATGGGTGACTTGGGGCTGGCTGGAGAGCACGATGCTGATAACACCAAGATTAAGGGTTCAGATTTCTCTACCTGTAATGGCCAGCCACCAAAACAAAAAATAAACAAACAAATAAATAAATGGGTGAACTGTAGGCTAATGAGAATTATATCTGAATAAAGATATTAATTAATTAATTAATTAATTTATTTATTTATTTATTTTTGTCTTTTTGTCTTTTTTCGTGACCGGCAACGGATCGCAACCCTCAGTGTCGCGCCCGTACCGGACCGGGACCGGCAACGGGATCGCAACCCTCGGTGTTGCCCCCGCTCCACGCTCAGCCAGTGAGCGGCCAGTCTGTATGTGGGATCCGAACCCTCGGCGGGAGTGCTGCCGCGCTTCCCAAGTGGCGCACTGTAGCAGCGTGCCACTGGGCCGGCCCGATATTTATTAAAAAAAAGAAATAACACAGAGAAATTCTTTGTACACCTTGCCCATTTCCCCCCAAACGGTAACATTCTGTAAAATTACAACATATCACAACCGGAATTTGTGCTCCTCTATGTGCATGTGTATACTAATTTCAATACAATTTTATCACCTGGGTAGGTTCAGCCACCATAATAGTCAAGACACTGAACAATTCCAGCACCTCAGTGATCTCCCATGTTGCCACCTTCCTTCAGCAACCTCACCCCTCAAGCCCTGGCAACCACTGTGGTGTCCTCCATTTCTAAAATTTTGTCATTTCTAAAATATTATAGAGACTTTCGATTGAAATGGCAAAATAGTCCCCAGCATCACCCTCTCCCACAATCAACCAATTTACAACTATTAAAAAGCAAAGACTGCCAAGCTGGGGCTGCTAGAGCTCAGGGGAAGAGGAGAGACCTACAGAGTTCATGAAGGCGGGAGAAGCCATGATGAGAGAAAGAAAGGAAAGCTTCAAACGTTTCGAGCCTGACCACTTCAAGGCTGGCCCTGGTGAGCACACGGAGCAAGAGCTGGCAAAAGCTGCTGCTGTGCCCTTTGTATGAAGTTGCTTGGAGGCTGCAGGGGACAGGAGGGCTTAGGTGTCCTTCTGGTCAGCAAGACCACAGACGGGGTTCCTGTGGACCCACATACAAGTGAGGGGCAACAGACAATGGAAAAAAGGATCCATTCAGAGGCCAGTGAGTCACTGCAAGGGACCAACGCATGACCCATCCCACAGGAAGTGTTTGGAATGTGGGGGGTAGGGGAGATGGGCCCACTGGGGGAACACTGGGACACAGCATGGACAGCTGATCTGTCCTCCAATCAGTACAAGCCCACTCAGTGGAGACTGGTCAGGAATATAGGAGTGCAGGGTGTAGTTTGCTGAAAAGACTCAGGCCCAGACCAGAGTTTCCATGCAACCCAGGTGTACCGGACCTCACAAGACCCAAAAGTACTTGCAAGGTCAACAACTGAAATCTGTGCTGCACAAAAGCCTTCCCCAGAGAATCAGCAGCAAAGCAGCAATTTAGTTCAACAACAGGGCTCAAGTGCTGTTCCCCACAGGAAGTTCCCTCGTTTTAGAAGCAAAGAATAACAAATTAGTTCCAGTGCAGAATTTAAGTGCTGGGAATAGCGAATAATTCAACACAGAACTGAAAGAAAAAACAAAAAACCCCACAGATCAAAGTTTTGATATTAACCAATAAAGGTCTAATGCTACTAAAGAACAACTATAAAACCTAGGACTAGAAGCCCCCCGGGCTCCCAAGCTAGGGTGGGGGAACCGAGGGCCTCAGCCATGCCACCCCAATGTCCACATCCAGCCCAGTGATGATGACAGAAGCTGATGCCAGAAATGCCCCTGGGCTCCCAAGCAGGGTGGTGGGGGCTGAGGGCCTCAGTCACACCCCTGACATCTACATCCCGCTCAGAGATGACCACCAAGCTGCTGCCAGAAGTGCCCCAGGCTCCTGGGGTGGAGATGGGGGTGCTGAGGGCCTCAGCCATGCCCCGCCTGAAGTCTGTATCCAGCCCAGCCATGACTGAGCCGCTGGAAGCCCCCTGGACTCCCCTGTCAGAATGAAGGAGGTGCTATGGACCTCGACCACACCCCCCTTTCCTCCTCCTACCCCTCTATCCCCCACCCCTTTCCCATGTTCCCCCCAACTGCTCCACAACATCTTAGAATATAATAAAATAATAATAATAATAATAAACAAACAAACCAATAACCAAAAATGTTATATATAAGTAGAACCATATGGTATAAACCCTGTTAGGATTGGCTTTATTTTTTTCTTTTGTAAAAAGATGACTGGTAAGGGGATCTTAACCCTTGACTTGGTATTGTCAGTACCACACTCTCCCAAGTGAGCCATGGGTTGGCCCAGGATTGGCTTTCTTTATTCAGCATAATTCTCTGAAGATCACCTAGGCTGTAGTGATAGCAATAAGTTCTTTCCTTTTATTGCCAAGTAGTATTCCATGGTATGGATATCTCAGTTTGTTTAATGATTCACATGATGAAGGACATCTGGGGTGATTGCAGATTTGGAATACTACAAATAAAGCTGCTACAAACATTTGTGCATAGGTTTTTATGTGAATGAAGTTTTCATTTCTCTGGGATAAATGCCCAAGAGTGTGATTGCTGAGTCGCATGTTCAGTTTTTTTAAATAGCTGTGCCATTTTACATTCCCAGCAGCAATATATGAGCGATTCAGTTTCTCCGTCACTAGCATCTGATGTTGTCAATATTTATTTTAGCCATCCTGATAGGTGTAAGAATTTTTAAATTTATCTTTTTGTTACAGACTTCTAACTGTGACATTCAGAAAACACATATATGACAATACTTTTGAAATTGTTGAGGTTTGCTTTATGGATTATTTTTGTAAACCTATTTGTTCCATCATGTGCTTCAATGAAGTCATTTGTCACATTGTTCAAATCTTCTCTAAATGTATCAGTTTTTGTCCCCTTAACTATCAATAAGGAAGACAATTGAGGTAATTGCCCAATAAATCTTTGCTCATCATGAATCTTTCTGCATCTAGTATTGTAGGTGTATGCCTGAAAAGGATAATTAAATGTTCCTTTCATTTCCATTTAGCAGGAAAAGTTTAGTCCATTCCCATTTATTACGATTACTTATTTTTCAACTTATTTCTATTTGTCTTCCCTTTTCTTTTTTTGTATTTTATTTTTCTTATCTTCCCTTTTCTAAGAGTCTTTTTGTCCTTTTTTGAATTGCATTTTGTTGGATGGCTGGATGGGATTTTATATGTTTGGATCTTCGTTTGTTCGTTGGTTTTTTCCTTATTCCATTTTTTACTATTGGTTTGAAATTTATAAATTATTTCTATTCTTTTAGCAATTATTTTCCAATTTTATGATACATATTTAACTTAAAGCTTATAAATATCTTAACCTCTTTCCCAAATTTAATTATTTTTTAATGTAGGTTTTACATGTACATGATAGACCTGGTATTCATGATATAGCTCTCTCCTGACCTCCATGGGTTTCATTTCTTGTTCATCTTCTCAATCCTTCACAGGAGACATTTCTGTTATGAGGCAGGATAGAGTAGTAGCTAGGGATGTGGCTCCTGAGGTAGACTGCCTGGACTCAAATCCAACTTTTACTGCTCATTGCCTCAGTTTCCTCTTCTGTTAGAAAAGAGGCAATAACAGTACCTACCCACATGGACTAAGAATTGAATAATGTATTGTAACAATTCAAAATAGTGCTTGAAATGTGGCAAGTCTGTATGGAGGCTGGAGAGTTATTATTTTACAGAGGCAATTTTTGTTTACACCAAGGATTCTTATCCTTGTCACTTCTGCCACTTTGGCCCAGATAATTCTATATTGTGAGGGGCTGTCCTGTACTTGTAAGATGTTTAGCAGCATCTCTGGCCTCTACCCATTATTACATGCCAATAGCACACTCACAATTGTGACACCCAAAAATGTCTCCAGACATTGTCAAATGTCCCCAATGGTGCAAATGACCAAGGGGTGAGAATCAGTGGTTTAGATTTACACATATTTACTATCTTCTATGTTCAACAGTTCTTCTCCCATTTTATAGCCCGCATCTCAAAAGGATGGTCTGAGAGGGAAAAGGAAATGGTGAGCAAATAAAAGAATATGTCCTTTAGAAAACCTTTTAGTGATGATCTCTTAGGCTTTATCTGTAACTGTCTTGCTTCCCCTAGTCCTTCAGAGTGTTGCTGGTACACAGCTGTGACTGGCAGCTCTATTCTCAATGCTTCAACAACATTTTACTATTGTTCTGACTCCATTGCTGAGTCTACTTATTGCTCCTTTCCAGAAACTGGTTGTTTCTCAGATACTCTTCTGGCCTTTGGTGCTCTGCAGTTTCACAGCAGTACATAAAAGGAGATGCCCTTTAATTAACTTGCTTGGAATCAGCTGAGTTTTCTCAGCCATTACCTCCTCACATACTGTTTTCCTCCCTTTCTCTCCATGTGGCCCTTTTGGGGCTTTGATTGGATGCTGGTCAGACTTCCTGATCTTATCAGCAGTGTTTCTTACCCTTGCTTTCCTATTTTCTATGTCTTCTCTGCTACATTCTAGGTAGTTTCTTCAAATGTATCTTCTAGTTCACAAATTCTTTCTTTAGCTCTATCTACTATGCTACTTCCTCATCCACACTTTCCTTCTTTCAATAAATATATTTATTTCTACAAGTTCCATTTGTTTCCTTTTCAAATCTGGTTAGTCGCTTCTGATAGTGCTTTTTCATCTGGAATTCTATCCTTTATTTCTTTACACACATTGAGCCTGCATCCCATATCTAACAATTATTTGTTTATTGTCTCTGTTCTCCCACATAGGGTCTCTGCTTCCCTTCATGCCTGGTAATCTTTGACTGTGTGCTCACTACTTCCCCTTAATCTGTGCAATTCTTACCTAGCCTAAACTGGGGGTGTTTTCCTCCAATCTGCACCTGCTTCTTGGGGAACAGAGGACAGGGAGTCTGCCAAAGGCCCCAGCATAAATTCTGGCTAGATGGCTTGCCTTCGCCCATCCTGCAGCAGGCCAAGGCAAAGAGCACCCCCTACCTTTTGAAGCCAGCAATCCAAAGTGCGCCCTTAACTTTTAGTTACCCTTTTGGATAACCAAAAGGTGGAGGGATCCTCAGCATGCAGTCTGTCATACAGCTGGCAGTAGGAGTTATTTTCAAAGTCTTAATTAAGTCTCACTTCCAACTCTATACCAGAGCTCCCAGCCATATGCACAGTCAGCAGTTTCAGCATTTTCTGACTAACCCAGGTCACCTGAAAGACCATCACAGCATCCTCTGGCCTGTCCTTTGAGAGCCTCTGGCAAAACCTGTGACCCAGGCTATGCCCTCTTTGAGGCACTGAAGACCTGAATTGGTCTTAATTATGCAGTGGTGTGTGGAGAAGGTGTAAGGAAGGGATATCAAATGCTCATTGGGCAATATGACCTATATCAGGAAGACCAGGGCGGCAAGGGGTCAAGGGCAGGGAGGGGAGTGTCTCTGAAAGGTGTAGCAGCAGGATGCAGAGATAGAGAACCACTTCAACTTTCAAGTTGTACCACACAGCAGACCAGGTCCTTTGGAAGCTGAAAACAGGATGTGGGCCAAGTTCAGACTGGGGAGGGTGTGGGCAGGATACCAAAGCCTCACCACCAAACTTTTGACAGATAACTGCTTTGAGACAAAGTCTTAGGAGTGGGATTACAAGGCAAATCATGTGAGCATTTCAGATTCATACATTTAAAAACTATTTCTTATAAAATATAAGCTTATGATAAAAAGAAATTCAACCAGTACACAAGAGTATAATGTCAAAAGGATTCAGAGCTGGCACTTCTGTGTCCTCCCATAAACCCACCCTGTGTGTGTATCAGGTATGTTGCTAAGAAGGGAGAGGAGACAGGAGCCCAGGGCGAAGAACCAGATGGAGATTGTTTTAGAACGAAGAATCAGAATGTGGTAAGAGTTAGATGGCAAGAAGTAAGAGCAGAGTGAAGATATGAAGGGGATGGGAATGGAGGAAGGTTCCAAAGCAGCAGTGGATGGGAATGAGGATGCCGGTAGCCTGTGAGAAGAGAAATCCTGACACAGGACGGGAGACATAAGGGTGAAGGGGGCACAGGATCAGGCAGTGGTTTCCATCCCAGCTCAGGTCTTGCCTTGGGGTGTGACTCAAGTTCTCAGCTGTGACTGCCTCACTGACAAAGCAGGGGTGGCCACCCTGTCCTCTTCATGGGGCTATTGTGAGGGATGTGTGACAAAAATACACCAAAAGACCAAAACCTGTACACAGATGTCCACAGCAGCTTTACTTGTAATAACCAAAACCCGGAAACAACCCAGATGTCCTTCAAGGGTGAAAGGATAAGCAAACTGTGGAATGCCCATTCCATGCAATGCTACTCAGCAGTGAAAAGGAATGAATTCCTGATACAACATGGATGGATCTCACGGCACCATGCCAAGTAATAAGGCCCATCTCGAAAAGTCACACATTGTATGATTCTGTTTATGGAACATTTACAGTGACACAATTATAGAGATGAAGAACAGATTCTTGTTGCCATGGCTTAGGGTTGGAGAGAGGGTGTGACTTTAATACATAATACAAAAGAGTTTGCTGGTGGTGATGAAACAATCCCTATATGCTGATTGTGGTGATGGTTACCTGATCCTACACGTACTAAAATCTCATAGAACTACACTTACACATATGCACATGCCCAAAAATTCATACAAAAACTGATGAAGTGTAAATGATGTCTCTACCTGAGTGACAGTATTGCCCCAATATTAATTTCTTGGTTCTGACAACGTACTAAGTAAGATATCTTTGGGAGCAGCTGGGTGAAGGACACATGGGAACTCTCTGTGCTATTCTATAACTTCTTGTGACACTTACACTACCTCAGAAATAACAAATTACAGAAACGGGAAAAAAAGTACTGAAGCACTTTGCAGTGGGCACAGCATATTCCAATTACCGAATAAGAGTTTATGGGAATCAAAGGTACATCAAGACAGGCCCTGGAAAGAAGATGAAGAAGGTTCTTTGCTTCCCCTTGAGAGCAGCTCTGCTCCACCTGGAACACATGCCCACGGCCCTCTCCTGGCCAGGGAAGCTGTGTGGAGGGGACAAGGGGCTGTGTCTGCACACAGAGGACAAAGCACCTCCTTCAAAGAAGGGGAGGCACACAGAGACACACAGAGGACACACAGGAAGGGGAGCTTGATGAAGAAGTGGCTGCAAGCCACAACTAGGACTGAGCAAGGGACAAGAACAGCACTAGAAAAGACAGCTTCCAACTGGGGGCAGACCATGGGGGTCATGGGGCGCTGACACAGCACTGCTTCACGGCTGAGACCTCCCTGAAACATGCTGTTTCTATATCAGTGACAACACACAACCCCCTGGATGGAGTCACAGGTCATCCCCAAACTCCTATGAGTCCTCTCCTCCTGTCCGGGGCTAGGAGGGTCTGGTATCACTTAATCCTCCTGGTAGCTCAAAGGCGGCTTGGAGCTTTTACTTTCCATACACAACAAGGATAAAAAGAGCTATTTGGAGCTTCTCCATGCTTTTCTCAATACCACTGTAAGCAAAGAAATAAAATGTGTTGTCGCCTCTGAGGAAAGTGGCACATTCTCCAGGATGTATGATACTCACTCTGCGGAGCTGCCGAAGACACAACAGCCATGCCGTGAGGCGCCATCCCCGAGGTCCCAGGGGGAGGCTGCCCCGAGAGGGGCATTGGCTGTCCCATGGCACCAAGGCCACCCATCCCACCCAGGGACTGTCCTGGGCCTCGAGGAGGCATGCTGATTCCGGCTGCTCCTGTGGCAGGTCCACCAGTGAGGCTCTGCAGTGCATTCATAGGATCTGTGGAAACACAAGGACACAATGTCTCAGGAATATGCCCACTGAACTGGGAGAGGCTCAAAAGGTGTGAGGCTCACAGAACACAGACCTCCTCCCACCTACAGGCTCAACCCTCCCAAATGCCAGGGGCAAGGACACCAGGTGTTGTCAGTCACTGCTCCTGGGATGTGAGCCCCTCGAAAGCAAGGAGCATGCCCCACACTCCTAGCCTGGCCTGTGCCAAGGTCCTTATGTTGAGGGACAAACGACCCCCTGATGCCTGAAGGTGAAGTGAAGACAGCTTAAGGCCATGAGCGTAGGTAGTGCCCCCTTCCCCTTCTCAGCTGTCTAGGCTTTTCGCTGTAAGCCCACAGCTGGAACTCCAGAGACAATGAAGTATGGTGGCCCTTCTATATAGCAAGCGGGAGTGTGGTGGCCACATCAGAGGAATCAGAGGCAGCCAGATGGATGCTGTCCCAGGGAGGGCACAAATCTGCTGACACTTCAGAACTTCATCTCTGCTGCCAAAACCAGCTAAGGGATGCAGGGGGCTCCACAGAGCACTGAGGGACAAGGCAATGCTCACCAAGCCTGCCAGGTCAGCAGACTCAGCTCAGTAAGCAATGATGCCATGACCAAGGACGAAGAGTCCATTGCCATTGTCACAGGAGTGTGGATTCATGGCAAAAAGCTACCTGCAAACAGGTGTGGTCTGGCAGGATCACCTTGCCACAGAGCTAGGTGGTACTCAAGGGACCTATGCTCCAATGCTAAGGTGCCCAGCTGTTCTCCTGGCCCCCAGATCTTGACCCCACCTGGCCCTGGTTGGCTAACATCCTTGCACTAGTTAAGGTGGGGCCAACCCGGGCAGGGGCAGCTGGCATGGCTGAGGCAAGCATGGGCACCCCAGTATTCACAGCTCTGCTGCCCAGGGTGGAACAAACAGCCATATGGTCTGTGATGCCAGCTCTCTCTCTTCCTGACAGGCGGGAGGTATGTTGGCTAGCTTAGACTGGCTAAACTCCTTCACTGGCAGCTTAGTCAGCAGATACCAGGGCTGAACTGACAGGATTCCCCTTATGGGATAAGACATGAATTAAAAAAAATAAAGATTTCTGAACTTACAAAGAAACTCTGTTCACTTAAGAAAGTGAATCCATTTATTCTAAGAAATGCTGCTACAGATTATTATACTGAATATACCATAATAGTTCTCTCCCAGAGAGCTCAAAAGTTTTAGATAATATCTTAGTAACTTTTTGAGTTTTCATAATCATTTTGCTGGGGAAAAACAGTATTTGAGCGAAACAGGATGGGGCGGCACTGTCAAACTTCAGTCTGCAGGAAGGCGAAGGGCGCAGGTGAGGGTGGGCAGGGCTTGTCAGCCTTCTCCCTGCCAGAGTTCTTCTTTCTGTGAACATTTGCCTCTGGTGACAGGATAACCCAGGCACACAAAGCATGCAGTATTTCATTCCTGCTGCCCAAATCTGAGGCTGGGAAAAAATTTAATTCAAAAAGAAAAATTCTTACCACTGACAGAAGCTTGAGATTTCTTATTATCTACATAGAAACACAAACAAAAAAACAAAGTAAATAATTTCATATAACCACAGATTTCCATGGGTAAATCAGTTTTGGAGGCATTTGACCAGAGATTATTTGCAACTGACCCTGCCTGGAAAGGAAACAGAACAGACCTAAGTGCTTCAAACCTTAACCTGCAAGGAGCTCCTGGTACTCCTGGCAGCCTGGGGAGGGGGTGACCTCTCCTGACAGTGCTGAATATGTAGGGGGCCTGTGGGCAGAGGGCACAGAACCTCCTGGGCCAACTTGGGGAACTGACCCCAAACCTGAGGCAGGCTGGGGTGGGGTCTGGCCTGCTCAGACTTTTCTTTCTTCCAGGTTCAGGGTCTCAGCTCAGCCCCGAGCAACAAGTAAAAAGAGCTACAGGAACCCACGATGCACCTAGAATTTGATGCTGAGAACTCGAGGACACCTCCATTTTCAGCCTACTCTGTGAGGTAGTATCTCTACTTAGGTAAGGAAACTGAGGCTGGCTAGAAGCCAGGTCTAGCTGGCCTCAGCACCTAGTAGAGACGGCCTCAACAGACAGAGCCTCCTGCTTGGCTCCTGCCTCATGAGCCCATGAGACCCACAGGACTGTATGCCCCTCCGAGCCATTGTTCCGACAAGCAGAGCACAGGGAGTCCTCG
Source organism: Galeopterus variegatus (assembly GCF_000696425.1). Classification (NCBI taxonomy): domain Eukaryota; kingdom Metazoa; phylum Chordata; class Mammalia; order Dermoptera; family Cynocephalidae; genus Galeopterus; species Galeopterus variegatus. Next base: position 161,790 of record NW_007727638.1, read on the forward strand.
CCAGGATGAAGAGGCCACTCCTTCCCCAGGCTCCTGGTTCCTTCTCTTCTCCTATATTTCCCAGGACCCTCCCAACACTGCAAAGAGAGCCCCAGTGAAGGTCACTTGCTGGCCATTCTGGTGAAGTTAGTGTGGAAAGAAGCAAAACCTACTGGGTTCTTAATGTCTCCCTTTGCCCTGAGTGATGGCACTGAAGCTGCAGCTACCTCTATAACCCATGTTATGACTATCGTTAAACTATGGGGAACAGAGACAAGATTTGCCAGATCCATGCTTCAAGGACATGTCAAGAGGAACTCATCTCCAGTGGTTACACAACCATGGTGGGTAGGAGGTTCTATCGGCTGAAACCAGAGGATCCCCAGCACCAGTTTCCCTTACAGGCTGTGGCCATCCAGGAACACTCAGTGTCTACATGCTTCCATGTAACTCACGAAAGCACTAAGACCCCTGGCCCCAGGATGCAATGACAACTTGCTTCTGTAGAGTCAGGGCTACTGCCTGGCCTTGCTGACAGAACCACAGCGGGGCACTCCAATCAGAGAAGGCACAACATGAAGTGGACCTTCACCAGGGCAGGAAGCCAGGGGTGGGGACTTAGAAAATCTACCTCAGAAGCTTCCAGTCTGGTGTGAACACACATTTAGGTCAGGCCTCAATGGGCCAATAAAACCAGCTATGAGGGAAGAAAGTTTCTGTTCCAGGGTAAACTGCTTACTTAAGAACTGCTCAGAGGTAAAAGCAATAGTCCTGTAGAAAAGGAAATTAAATGGAAAAATGAAAATCTCAGTTCAGTTTAGACCACTTTGAGGCCAACATTTCCTTTACGCCAGAATCAGCATTTTTGAGGCCCAAGCTCTGGCAGGACGGGAAATCCATAGTCAAATGCAATGCAGTGAAGAACTTTCCAGAAGCAGGCGAGTTGACAAAGACATTCTCACTCAGGCCAGAAGGCTCCTACACTAAGGCAGTGACAGAGCTGGCCCCTCACAGAGATCACAACCACCCAGAAATGCATAATCTTACTTACGAATGTCTCGAAAATGGATAATGAGCCTGGCCACGAGAGAAAGGTATTCGTCCTAAAAGTAAAAACAGGAAGCAGTTTAATCCCAGCTGGAGAGGTACAGCTGTGTGACCCCCTTGCCACCGCCTCTCGCTGCCTGGCCACAGCTGAGGCTCTTCCTGAGAGGCCACTGGACTCTGAGGCCGACTTGGGTAGCTGCGGACGCCTGGCCCTGGCTCAGCCTCCTCTGGAATCCGTCTGTCAGAGGAGAGCTGTCTCAGCTCTGTGTGCCAATAAAAGGCACAAAGAAACAAAGAAACAAGGTGGGTGCAGAGAGCCTTCAAACTGCTGCTCGTCCTCCCTGAGAGCCCCCAGCTGAAAGAGCCCGAGCTCCTTTTCACAGAGGGCAAGGAGCTGCCTGAAGTCACAAGGCCTTTGCACTGTTTGTACAGAAGTGCTTTCGCTTTTAATGCGCAGCTTGTTGCTGCCTTTTACTGCTGACTTGGTATCGGCATGCAAATCTGGATGGTGCGCCCCTGGCTGTGCTTTCTGGGAATCTGTGTTCATCTGATTTTACTGCACAGACAAGGGAGGGAGTGCAGAGACACTCAAAGATTGCAGGTGAAGGCGACTCCTGCTGAAGCCCTTTGTCCAGGCTGCCATGTTTCTGCAAATTCCCAGCAGGGCCTGCCTTCCACTGACTATCCTCTTTGCAGGGCCACTCACTCCTAGATATTCCAAGGAAATCACTATTGTAAGTTTGTCCTGTGACCAATGAAGGGATGTCTGAGCTAAAATCTTACTTCAGAGAAGCATCTTTCCCTTCCACCGAGATACCCATCCTTCAGGCATGGCAGTCTGGAGAGGGAAAAGCTCTCGCTCTCTGCCCTGCTCACACTACCTTCCTCTTAAGTCACCATGGTACTGAGAGTCTACTAGACAGCAGACTGACAAGACAGGAGGGGACAGGGAGAGAAAATGAAAAGTGGTCTCAAATGAGTGTAAAAACATAAAGACACTTTCTAAATCCTTATTATCCCCTTTTTTCTCAGCTAGGGTATCGGCACAGGATAACATGAAGGGGATGGGCCGGCCTGTGGCTCACTCGGTAGAGTGCGGTGTTGATAACACCAAGGCCATGGGTTCGGATCCCATATAGGGATGGCCGGTTCGCTCACTGGCTGAGCGTGGTGCTGATAACATGAAGGGGAAAGGCCCAGCAGAGGAGAATCTGGGAAGAACTGCCACCAAGGGGGCAGGGTCAACAGAAAGAGGGACAGTGAGGCACTGCTGGAGCAAGGGGACACTGAGGAGGTTCTATCAACACTCCCGACTGCCCCGTCAAATTCTGGTAGGAAAGACAATGTGCTGGGGATGAAGGGGTCCCCCCTAGTCAGTCACCCACCAAGGCCTGGTCATTGAAGGACAGTGGCATGGTGAGTGGGGAACAATGGAAGTGTGGGGGCCAATGAAGCTTGAGAACAGAGACGAGGTGACCAAGCACTGGGAAAAGAGGGCCTGGGAGCAGCCAGGACAACACCTGACATCTTCCTTCAGGCCCTGGATTATCCTTGAAGTCCGTGACACTTTAAAAGAATTTGGGCCGGCCCGGTGGCGCGCTGCGTTAGTGCGCCGCTTGGGAAGCGCGGCGGCGCTCCCGCCGAGGGTTCGGATCCCACATATAGACCGGTTCCCGCTCACTGGCTGAGCGAGGTGCGGGAGCAACGCCGAGGGTTGCGATCCCGTTGCCGGTCCCGGTCTGGTACGGGGGCGACACTGAGGGTTGCAATCCGTTGCCGGACACGGAAAAAAA